>NW_020949613.1:7546460-7744249 GCF_900497805.2 Vombatus ursinus | reverse complement strand
AGATAGATAGATAGATAGATAGATAGATAGATAGATAGATAGATAGAGGGCACAAGGTGAGTTGAAGATGAATGGGTGATATATGGAGAATAAAATTAAGTGGTAATAGAGGATTATACTGGGAGAAGGGGAAAGGGAGAGATAGAATGGGGTAAATTATCTCACATAAAACAGCCATGGCTTTTACAGTGAAGGGGAAACAGGGGAAGGTGAAAGGGAATGAGTGAATCTTATTTTCATCAGATTTGGCTTAAAGAGGGAATAACATACACATTCAATTGGGTATCGAAATCTATCTTACCCTACAGAAAAATAGGGAGGAAGGGAATAAGAGAGCAGGGGGATGATAAAGAGGAGGACAGATGGGGAAAGTGGAAATCAGAAGCAAATACTTCTGAGAAGGGACAGGGCCAAAAGAAAGAATAGAATAAATGGATGAAGGGAAATATACTTAGTTTTTCACAATATGACCTACTATGGAAGTGTTTTATATGACTACACATCTATAACCTATATTGAGTTGCTTGCCTTCTCAATGAGGGTGGGTAGGGAAGGAGAAAGGGAGAAAATTTAGAACCCAATGTTTTAAAAATTAATATTAAAAATCGCTTTCACGTGCAACTGGGAAATAAAATATACAGGCAATGGGGTATAGAAATCTATCCTGCCCTACAGGAAAATAGAAGGAGAATGGGATAAGAGAAGGGGGGGTGGAGATGGAAGGGAAGGAAGATTGGGGGAAGAGGTATTCAGAATGCATGCCATCTTGGGGTGGGGGAGGGATGAGATGGGGAGAAAATTTGGAACTCAAAATCTTGTGGAAGTGAATATTGAAAACTAAAATTAATTAATTAATAAAATGGGGGGGGATTTTAAAAAGAAAAGAAAAAAAAAGAAAGTACTTTGTAACCTATTAATATGTTGAGGGCCAGAAAATTAAAAGGCCTTTTTTTTCACACAGTTCTCTTATAAGCAGACATGGATATTTAGGAACCAAGTGTGTAACATGGAATAAGGGAAGAGCATCGAAGTGTTTACCTTCTTTCCACAGGAAACAGAAGTACCTCCAAGGTTAAATGGAAGCTCTGGCAGGGGAAGGGTTTAATACTCATCAGGAAAATTGGGTCTTAGGTTCAAAATACTCACATATTAAACCTCTAAATTCATTTTTATTTATCATATTCTTTGATAACAAATTGAAAAGGGTGAAAATTCAGTCAATCAGTATGGCACTTAATCCCTAATCCTCTCACAACTTTAAAGATAACTGATTATCAGTCAGAAAGCCTCTGTCAGGTCAAATTATATCCCTCAACCCGGTTTAATAAGCTTTTGTTGTGAACCTACTGTGTTCCAGGAATTGAGCTAGGTGCAGAGGATACAAAGAACAAAAACAAAAAATTTCCCTGCCCTCAGGAAGCTGACATTCTACTAGATCTTATATTCTTCTTGAGATGAAGTGATGGCTATTGTATACATGTGAGGGCAAATCATAGAATCATAGATTTAGAGCCACAAAGGACCTTAGAGGACATCAAATTTGATCTGTTCCTTTTACAGATGAGGCAACTGAGGCCCGAGGTAATGCAAGAGGAGTTTGAGGTGGGATTTAAACAGAGGACTGCTAAATCAAAAACTAGTCATCTTTTCAATATATTGGACTGCACCTTGTTTCTCTCTGGCTTGCATATTTATATTACACAATTTTTTTTCTGAAATAGGTGGCTTGATAAGGTATTCCACCAGATTTGTCTTGCTGCTTTATATGAATATTCATTTTTGATAAAATGAAAACTTAATTTGTATTCTAAGTATATGAATGAAAATATTTGACTGAAAGGTTTTTTTGGAGTTCCACAGGTGCTGCACATCTGTGTGAACCACAGTAATTGATTTAGAAAAATCTGGAAAAGAATATAATTTATTAAGAGTGAATTCCAAATGTGGCACATAAATTTGCCTGTCACAAGTATGGCCTATAGAAAGCGCAAGATCTACATTCACCCTAGATGGGCAGCTAAGAATCGATCATGCTATTAAAGTCTCAGACAAATACATGTTACTGAATGTATAAGGTGAAGAACTAATTATATGCCCACTCTGTAGTGGTCTTTTAAATGACAGTTGTGTAGAATAAACGAGACAATGTGAATTTCCTGCCTGGAAATGAAGGAAGGAAAACAGAAATTTTGGCCCTTATTCCTAGACATTTAAATGTTTCACTTCAAATCAATTGTAGTACGTGATGATTACCCTCCCAATTTGAAAAAAAGAACTTAGTGTTAATAAAATCTGTGACAGCGGCAGAACAAAATGAAGCCAATATGAGTAATCATACCAACTGGGTGGCTGCAAGTTCATAGATTAAATGATCGTTTTAAGTGGGAAAGAGAAACATAGATTGGGGAAATTTTGATTTGTAGATGGAGGTGACAGAGTTTCACTTAATAAGAACGAATACACCCATGATTTCCAGCATAATATAGGCACAGCTACCATTGTTTCTGGGAAATCAGGTAGTGTATGCTGCAGGTTTTAAAAGGAAAGGAGGTGAAGAGAAGAGGATGAAAATTATTTTTCTTTTTTTTCTTTTCCAATTTGTGGTTTTTTTTTTTCTTTTAAGAAAGAGGGTATAAGTGACCTAAGGGGACTCAGCTTTTAAATTATTTTTAAATGAAATTTTAAGAAATAAAGATAATGTTTTAGATTACTTTTTTCATCTTTCCCATCTCATCCAGTCAGAAATGGCACTTGAGGTCAGTAAACTTTTAAGGGAAACAAGACATATCTTATAAAATTCTTTGATTATAACTTTGAAGAGAATAATACATCTTCTACTTCAAGAAGTCAGAAAATAAATACAACAACTATGTGCATAATTGCTCCAATGAAAGGAATTATAATCCCTCCATGCTTCAAAAGACAGTCTTCATGACTTAACTATGGACATGAAAAGATTATTGCCTCAGGACCAGCCTTCTGATGATGAACTTTTCTATACTTGGCTATGCTGGCACTTAGACTACCAACATGACTATCTTCCTTTGGCAGGGTCTTCATAGCTTGATAGAAACTCTGAGAATTTGCTCTCATATAACTTGTAGAGTGAGACATTAGGAATTTAGTAGAGAATTCAGTCTATCTGTCTGTCTATGTTTCTATCTGTCTGTCTGTCAGTCTATAATTCAATCAATCAATAGGCTGTAATCAAAAGGATTTCAGACTGTGCAGTACTTTCACTTTAGGTTCAGATCTCGAGATATAATGACACGCACTCAGTATAAACTTAACAAATTATCACATTTATTTTACAATGATTAATAATGATTAAGACAACACAAACAAATAAAGATGAGAATAACATTCAATACAATAAGTAATAATCAAAATCAAGAAAAGGGAGAATAAGAAAAGAAAGGATACACACTCACTAACCAAACAGGCGAGCTCAAATACCTAACAGGACCCGGGAGACTGGAGACAGTCCAGAGGTCTGGTCAGGGAGGCAAGGGAGCAGCATCCCTCTCCAACCCAAATCAGAGGTCATATACGTGATCCACCTCTGACCACAGAAACTTGGCGTCCCTATCTCTGGCATCAATCAAGTACTCCAAAAAATCCCCTTTCAAATGACCCTTTTATATCTATGTAAACCAGGGAAAAACAATCTTAGTATTTTGTTTTGTGTACATATCCTTGGTGAGCTCAGGTCCGTCCGGGACACGTACACATTTTAGCAAAGGTCAGAGCTTGATCAGAGCCCCAAATACCTGTTTGTTGTGTAAATCTCCAAGGAAGGATCAGGTCCTCGGACAGATACACATTTTTCTCAAGAAAAAATGTTCCTAGAGAATTGCTTTCCCGGGTAACATAGTTTGTTGTTACTTAATGTTCCATCTCCTTGGTACCCTCAGCCATGCATGTTAACTCCAATTTACATTCTTTATGTCAGGTCAGGAGGCAGTTACACGAGGGGCTGGGAGGATCTCCTCAGTTTCCCTCACACAGGCATTTATTAAATGTTGGCTAAGTGTTGGGCACTGTGTTAGGCAATAAGTACATGGACAAAATAAAACAGTCCCTGCCTTCCAGTAGCTTATATTTTATCAAGTAATACAAGATATTTTATGCCAACTTCATCTATATACTTATACTCATTTTTATTGTTTTGCTTATTTTTTATTATTTGGCATTATCATGTACATAAATTAACACATCCATCCACTGAAGAGGCACCATGACATAGTGAATAGAGAGCTGGTCCCTGAATCAAGAAGTTCTGTGTTCCAATCTAGTATCTGACACTTTAATAAATGAATAAACATTTGGGAAGTGCTGGGTATATCCTTGCTGTATAATCTTTGGAAAATTTCTTAACTTTTCATGGTGCCAGGCAAATCAAAGTCTTTGCATTGCAAAATAGTTGTTAATCTATTTTGGTAGAGGGGGCCTATTCGCTAGGGAAATGCCCTTTACGAGTATAGATTGGCAACTGTTCTGCAGCAGTAGGAGAACATTGCTCTTATTTAAAAAAATAGTGAATACATATCTTTTTATTTTTGAAACAAATACCATGTAACTGATAAAGAGAATCTTAGTGATAATTATGTCTTGTTTTCAAAAACCCCTTTTGTGTGACTGAATAACTAAAAGAAGGATGATGAAGAGTTCTCATAAATTTCTCAGTTAGCATTAGTAAATTCACTCATGAGTAGTAATTGTTACCTGAGAAAGCAGGAAGAGTCTAATCTAATGCCATTAGAGAAAGGAGAAGAAAGCATCTCATCAGAAAGCCTTGGGGAGTAGAAGAGAAAGGTGTTGAATGAGGACAAAGGACTAAAGATGGGGAACCAAATAAAGTACCAGTAGCCAAAGGACGACCTGGGTTTGAGTCAATAGAACATCATAATAACAAGAGCCATATCACTGTAGCAAAAGGAACTTTTATTGAATGTACCTAAGTTCACAACTCCAAAAGCAGGGAGAAACATGGTTGTACACCCTGCAAATGACAGCATATAAGGTAATATGTCAGCATCAATGGATGGTTCTTGATAAAGGCTTCCATCAACCTAATTAGGGTGATTTTTTTTTCAAACAGCTATTGTGTATGCAGCCTAGAAAGTCTTATAGATCTATAAGAAGTGATTACAGGTTCGGGGTAGTGGTTGAGTGTGGGGCCTTCCCCTGGCTTCCAGGGATTCACACCAATGTTGCAACCTAGTTGAGCAAGGTCTTCTATAATTCTGGTACTGGGGTCAGTAATTATGGCTAAAAACCTAAAGAGACCTTTCATTTACTTTATATTTCCCTATAAAATCTTGTGTAAATTCCTTTTCTCCTGTAGCCCATTAAGGACTGTATTTTTGGTCAGTGAGTTGGCAGTAACATAAGAGATCTGTTCGTATCCAAGTCTAGCAGCTCATTGATTGTAGTAAATAATATGTATAAGTGAGATAAATCAACAAACAGGTGCAGACATATTTATCCACTATTTAGTCTAAAAGAAAAATCATTGAATAATAATGTCCATGGAAAATGAGGTTTGCATAGAGTAAAATTTAAGTTTGGGAAAGATTAAGTATGTAAATAGGACAGGATCAGAAAAACTTTCATGGGAATTTAATGCTTAGCCTTGGGAGAAGAGATGAGATGAAATGAAGGAGAGACCCTTTAGTTGATAAGAATATAAAACCTTACACACTGATAAGGCCTAGGATCTATATAGACTTGATTCACAATAATACCAGACTAATTTTTTTGGACAATATAATTCTTCAAGTTTAATCTGTATAGTTAGGTGGCATAGTGGCTAGAGCAATGTACTTGGAGTCAGGAAGACAAGTTCAAATCTTACTTCATATATTTAATAGCTGGGAAAATTATTCAACCTCTTTTAGTTTCTGTCTCCTTAGGTATAAAATAAGGATAATAACAATGCCTCACAAAAAGGTTGTGAGCATAAATGAAAAAATATATATGTAGAGTGCTTTGGAAAGTTTAAAATTCTACATAAATGTGAACTAATCTTATGGAAAGCACATTGGGAATCATAAAGTGCTTTACAATTCTAGGTATTATTGTTAATCACTTTTATTATTTAATTGCAAACAATTAGAGAACTTTACACATTATAGATCATCAACTATCTTAATTTATCCAAATACTTATTAAATGTATTCATATTGCTTAGTTTCTGCTTCCTCAGGAAGATCCATATAATTACTGCCTTTTAGGTCCTAGAAGGTATTTCCAGGTACTTTACTAACAGCTTACTTTTCTGAATTTCATGGGACAGTGGTAGAAATTTAAAAGAGTTGTTTCTTTGTAGCTTTGTACAAAAAGAAAAAAGTTCCTTACTTGATTTTCATGGCCCAACTCTACTATACTATATTTCCTTGTACCTCCCCAAACATTTCTAACTAAATAAAATGAGGAACATGGTTACTCAGCAGCTTGCTAAAAACAAGGGTCCTGTCACATCCTTTGCCATCTTAACTTTGTTTGAAGAAAGTACATACACATGTACTCTATTGTTAAGCACTCAAATGTTCATTAATTGAGGGTAAAAAAGAACCAGATATGTTTAGAAATGGAAACGTGAGGCCCTGAAGCAGTGGAGACAAAAATTGAGAGCCATGGATAGCCCTAGCTAATATCAGTCACAGGAAAAAAGAAAGCTTCATGGAATGCAACTAAAAATTCTGAAAAGGGTAGAGGCTCACATTTTCCTAGATAATCATAAGCTTTAGAGCAAGAAGGGAAATTTGAGATTAATTAATAACCCCCCTAATTTTAGAAGTAAAGAAACTGAGACCCAGCGAAGCAAAATGATGTGTCTAAGTACATAAAAGTAGAATATGTCAAAGCTATGATTTGTAGCAAAATCTTTTGATTCCAAGTCTTCTTCAAAAAACTGCGTTCTTGGGGACAGCTAGGTAGTACAGTGGATAGAGCACTGGCCCTGGATTCAGGAGGACTTGAGTTCAAATCTGGCCTCAGACATATAACACTTACTAGCTGTGTGACCCTGGGCAAGTTGCTTAACCCCATTGCCTAACCAAAAAAAAAAAAAAAAAAATTAAAAAACTGCCTTCTTTGGTGCTCTCAGAGCAGTTTTCTTTGGCTGAAACTTTGTTACATCCACAAAGAAAATCACCTTAAGGTAAAATTAAGGACACTCCAAGATATATTGACTTAAACTATCAAAATGAGCCAATTTGGGGATCAAAAATGCTGGATTTGTTTCCTATAATTTGTACACTATCAAGAATTTGATTTCTTAGAATCATTTCTTAGTAATAACTTTCACCCAGCATAATTTTCATTAATA
The DNA here is from genome assembly GCF_900497805.2 of Vombatus ursinus. Taxonomy (NCBI): domain Eukaryota; kingdom Metazoa; phylum Chordata; class Mammalia; order Diprotodontia; family Vombatidae; genus Vombatus; species Vombatus ursinus. The sequence continues at coordinate 7,736,916 of NW_020949613.1, read as the reverse complement.
GATAACTTCCAGTTCCTAGTATCCTGTAATTGTTTTGAACAAGGCCTTATGTACTTTTTCTATATCCTATATAGTTTGTATAGATTTTAGGCATTTACTCCTTAAATTTTGTCTTCCTACATATGATGATGATAATAATGATGATGATGATATAGTCTATGTCTTCTCCAGTCATTATCAGAAATTTTTAGTCCAAGTTCTGCCCTTACCTAAAAATGACCTTTATTGCCTTTTACAATGTCCCTAAGTTCTCTCATTCTCAGTTTCATCATTAGCATATGAAAATTCTAAAACCATGTAAAGCTATCTGAAAACTAACTGAAGAAGTTAAATGTAAAAATACCTAGATCAATCAGTCAGCAAGGATTTGTTGAATATTCACCTTGTGTTAGGTCTTGGGGGAGCTATAGAAAAAGTATAAAACAGTTTAATTGGGGCAACAATACTAACATACATGAAAGAAATACTTACAATAAAGGAAAAGTATATCATTAAGTACTCTGTTGTGTGACACAGTTCTGAGTGATAGAGAAGTTCAAAGCTAAGAAATCAATGGATGTTGAATAGTAGAGAAAATCTTATGGGAGAAGTCAAGACTTACTTGTTGGTCCCTGAAGGACATATGATACTGGAATAAGTAAAGATGAAATTGAATATCATTCTGGATGAGTGGCACATCAAAAATGAGAGAAAGATCAGAGCTTTTCAAAGTGAAGCCTGAGCTGAAGATCTTCAGTAATGGGCACAATATGAAGGTATTTAGATAACATCCTACAATATTAGACTACAACATTCTGGGCTTATAGCACCTGACACTTATAGGGTGCTTTATAAGCTACAGATCTCTACATTATCTCAGTTGATCCTCACAACAACCTTGTGAGGCAGTTGGTATTATTTTTCTCCATTTTACAAATGAAGCAACTGAGAATGTGAGAATTAAGAAGTAATTTTCTTCCAGGGAGAATCAAACTGACATTTGAAAATATGTTCAAAAGACTAACCACTATCTAGAATCGAATCAAAGTCCCAAGAACATAATTTATTCTTAATGAATGTGTAATTGGCAATCTTTGTGGGGACATAAAATAACTCCCTTTATCTGTTTGAAAAAAAAATTGGCGGCTAACGGCTTCCCAGGCCTTTATTTTTTTAAGTTTCCTATTACTGAGCAATCAGCTACCTAAGGTGAGTTTTATGGGGTAGGGCTTACCTGTCTCTCTTTAAGGTGCATTTTTTAAATCAAATTTTAAAATAGATTTCTTCCCTTTCTGTACAGCTTTATTCTATGCATCTTAAAGTAAACCACTTTGAAATGACAAAAGTATTAGATAATAATTACATTGATAGCTGATTGGATCTTTGATCTCATCAATATGGGTACTTCCTTTAGAAACAGAGATCACAACTCATCTATTTCCTAACACTCTAAGTACTTCTGGTCCATACCCTCACACAAATCTCGCACAGGGGTTATATCCAACATTTCTCTAGGTATCTTACCATTGCAAGTATACCAATGGATCAGGTACATGTGGTTTGTCAATTGATTATTCTTCCCCTTCACTCCTACCCCTTTTTTTTTGCTGGACTTTTGACTTCATTGATATAGGAAGCTCCTGGTGAGGAAGCTTTCACCAATGCAGATTGTTCCCTGCTCCAGAATTATTTGTCCTAAAGAGTTTTTAAAATGCAGAGGGGTTAAGGAACTTACACAGGGTTACATGGCCAGTATTTGTAAAAGGTATGATTTGACCACAGTTTCTCCCATCTTTGAAGCTGACTCTTTACTCACTATGGCATAGTGACTATGCCAAGCTGTCTCTCATGATAATCAAAACATAATAAACATGGATACAACTTATGGAACATGAAATAGTTGTCATTCTATCACTCAATTCCATGAATATGTTTTCAAAATTTTACTGAAATACAAAAAAAGTCTTCTTTCAGTACCAATGAGCAACCAAGAATCACCCATTAACACACTAAATTGAATCAGCTCAAATTCACTGTGGTAGAATAAAAATAGTTAATTACTTCAAATAGCTAATTAATTGAGCGCCCTGGGAATGGTTATTTATTATGGAAAACTAGGATCCTGGCCCAAGGGGCAAAAGAGATTGAATTTTCTGAGGAAGGACAAATGGATTGCATGTCCTCCCTTCAGACAAATGTGTACAGAAAATAAAGCAATAGATAAGAGCTATACATTTCAACATTCTTTGCTGATAAGTAGCCACAAAACAGTCCTCAACCATACTTTTGAATTGCTACATTTACATGAAGTGATGCCCTTAATAGATACAGGAAACCTATCCTGGAGAAAATAAACTTAATGGTTTAGAGCCCATGTGAATTTTAAGTAACAGCACTAAAATAGCACTGTGTAATCGACAAATGTAGATGCTTGTGTGTTGAGATAATAACAATCAACATGAGTTTTCCTTTCTGGTTGTGGGTTCTATGCATTGATTCAGAGTTTGCACATCATAAATTGAACAAATGATCTATAGTACAAGTAGGAAAGATGCTAGATTTAGAATCAAAGAATATGAGTTCAAATCTCAGATCTCCTACTTACTACCTATGTGACCATAGGCAAATCAACTTACCTCCTGAGACCTCGGTTTCCTCGTCTAGATAATTTGAATCTTTCCAGCTCTAAATCATTGACTATACAATCTTCTCCTAACTGGTTCAGTAGATGGTGTACTGAGCCTGAAAGCGGAAGTAATTGAATTCAAATTTGGCCTGACACTGCACAATCCTGGGCAAATCACTTTAACCTCTGTCTGCTTGAGTTTCCTCTTCTGTAAGAAATGAAGATAATAGTAGCACACACTTTCCATGGTTGTGAAAATCAGTGAGATAATATTTGTAAAGCTCTTTACATAGCAGCTGTCACACAGTAGGCACTTAATAAGTGTTCCTTTCCTTCTTCCTGCTTCATCTTGAAGAGATTATATTCAAGAATACAGAAATGTAAATGACAAACTGTATTTCTCATAAAATGTAAACATAATACCCTTGACTAGAATTTGATACTACCTCTGAAGGCTTCTTTGAAATTTGTCCTCCCTAGAGGTAATAGTTTAGGAACTAATCCAGTAAGGATACAATTCAGAGACTCCTTTATCTTGTACTTAAATTGGCCTCTAGCCCTTATTCCTACTGAATTTTCTCAACAACCTCTGCACTCTCAGTGACAACCTAAGAACAGCATTTCGCAGCCTCAAAAACACATTCAGATTTTTCATATGGATTCTCAATGCTCCCAGAGTGCATGGTCACACAGAACAGATGAGGACAAGTTGAGAAATGCCTACAACTTAATAGGCATGATTCTGCTGAGAGAGAAGAATTTAGAGATGCAAAAACTTTGGAGGCCACCAGAGTAAAATAATACACCAAAACAGCTACCTGGGTAATTTACTCTTCTCTATCAAAAGGAGAATGATTCTCAATGCTTAGAGCAGTGCTATGCAGGGAAACTTTACAGAAGTCTATAAAATTTGTCTAACTCAGACTAACTAGGAGAAAGGTCAGTCTAAATTAGTGATAAATACAAATTATAGAATTTTGGAGGCAGAAGAATTCTTCAGGATCAATGCAAGCCCTCTTATTTTTCTGTGATGAAAACTGAACCCCAAGGAATGAAAAATGACTTGCCCAAGGTCACACAGGTAGAAAACTGTCAATCCAGGGCCAGGGCTTGGGTCTTCTAGCGCAGCACCCTTTCCACCACACCATTCTGCTTCCTTTTTTGAAAATGACCTCATTTTCAATTTAGCAAATCTTACAATGTGTTTCCAACTTAAAAGACAAAGCATTTATAATTAGTGACACCATTTGCTTATTGAGTACTCAACAGTTTGTTACATATTGTGGGAAATCTATCTCTGTTTTCAAAAAACTTATAATCTAATAAAGTTTATATACTTCATGGAGTTTAGGAAATAAAACTAATGCACATTAAAAAATAATTATGTGACAAAACCTATATTCATAATTTGTTGGTTAACACTGCTTCCTCAAGTTGATACTATTTAAGTGGTTTATTTATTCATAGTAGGGGTACAAACAAAATGCTGAGTTTCAGAGGAAGAAGAAAACACTTTTGGCACGAACAGTTTAAAGTATGTGTTAAACCCAAATTCCAATGAATTATCATAAAATCTGAATTAATAGAGTAAAAATTAATGACTACTTATTGCATTCACAAATGAGTTATGATGTTCCAGTTTTCACTATTTAAAATATTCATTTTGACTTGCTAAATGATTATAAAAATGCCTAAATCCAATTCATTTTAATAAAATCATGAAAAGGAGCATCAGACCATAGCATAACGACTAAAATAAATTTTAGTTCAATTCAGCAAAAAATTGTCAAACACCTACTCTTTCCCAGCTACTCTGTGAGGTACAAGATACACAAAGATAAAATAAGATATAGTCCCTATCCTTAAAGAACTTAACGATCTAATGGATTGCACATTTCAGATATTTTGTCTTTACTTTTTTATTACCTCTGATGCTTCCCTCTTACTCATTTCAGACCTCACATAGGTCTCCAAATCTTCCTTTCCAATATCCCTTACATTTTTGTGCATCTCTTAGGTTTATTCCAAATCTAGAACTGTGATCTAAATGATCTGTTTCCACTGACTCTACCCTAGAACAGGCCCATATTGCCATCTGCCTGAACTATTACAATAGCTTCATAACAGCCTGGCTGACTTGGTTCAAATTGAATTTCTATCTCCCTATAGTTTGCAAAGAATTTTTACAAAATGGCTTTGAGCATATTTACAGTATAATCTAATGATAGGAAATCAGAAGAGATAAGGAAGGGTTATGTGATTAAATACAAGTGGGAATAATGTAAGCATTACAAATGGGTTAATAGAGAATAGATAGATAACTACATACAAACATATATACATACATATGTAGATGGATAGATAGATAAAGTAAATATTCTAAGTACATAAAAGACTAAGTCATAGACTTTGATAGAAATAACCTATTTATAGAGCTGTTTTCTACTAGTTGATGGAAATAAATTCTTTCTGGCCCCTCCATCGACCTTTGAAAATTCCTATTTATTTCTTCCATATGGCTACCACCACATACATATACACACATCCCATATACCCACAATATGAAGGAGAACTTCCAAAACAGATACAACCATTTCTGGGTTATAAGACACAATATAACCAAGATTAGAACTCCAAGTTGAAATTTTAGAAGCTACTGTTAATAGTATTTTGTATCAATTTTTTTTTTCACATGTTTGTTAAGATCAATAGCAGCTAGGTGTTGCAAGGAGTAGAGTGCTGAACCTGGAATCAGGAGGATCTGAGTTCAAATCCAGCTTCAGACATTTGCTATCTGTGTGACCCTGGGCAAGTCATTTAAGCTCTGTCTACAATGATCTTCTCATCCGTAAAATAGAACTAGTGTCTATCATCTATGGTTGTTTCAAGCATAAAATTAGATGATATTTGTAACCCACTTTGCAAACCTTAAAACATTGCATAACTACTAGCTGCTGCTATTGTTTTTAACAACACCCCCTGCAAAGAAAAAGAAGTTGATTCTATATAATTCTGAAAAATTAATTCAATAAGCTAATTAACTAAATCTAAAATTCATTAGTGTGGTGGTGGGAGGGGAATGGAACTAAAATAAAATAAAAGTTGGTAACTTCAAAAAGTTGAAACAGAAGTAAAAGTTTATATATTTAAAGGTATGAAAAGCCTAAAAGAAGAAAAGTAGGTAAGAGAGGAAGCATGCAATATCTGATTAATAAATAATTCCCTTCTAGCATGCTCTCACTTTTCAAAATGCTAAAAAACCTGAAAATGACAGCTTCTGAGTTTTCCTCACCTGTGGTATAGTATATGCCTGAAAGCAGATCTAAGAAACTTGAAATCTATGCAGAAATTTCAGTGGGTCCATGAACTTGAATGGGGAAAAAAAATAGACCTTTATTTTCCCTAAACGTTAACTGAAATTAACTTTAAAATATAAATAAATATAACTTTAAAATATTTTTTGAGATGTCCATAGAGTTTAGCTGACTGCCAAAAGCATCTATGACACAAACAGGTTAAGAACTACTCCCATGAAGTCATTTTTTCTACTTCTATAACCAAAAATAAACCTGTCTTGTTTGATTCCCTCCCCCCATCTCTTCCTTTTGCTCCCATTTTCTATTTATTATTAGAGGTTCATGGTACAGTGGAATAAACATTTGACTTTAGAATCAAAGAGCTGGGTTTCAGACCAGAGTCTATCACTGATTGGTCACATGACTTTGACCAATAAGTCACTTTGGACAGATCACTTTGTCATCATCGTATACTTCTTCTTCTTCTTCTTCTTCTTCTTCTTCTTCTTCTTCTTCTTCTTCTTCTTCTCCTCCTCCTCCTCTTCTCTTTAATTAATGGAGAGCATGGGATGAAAATCCTCTTCTGATCAGTAACTAAGTTATCAGTTTGTCTCACCTGTGGTCTAGCTAGTCATTCTTATAAATGAATGGACCTCCAAGCTTCTTGGTCCCTATCCCATTTTCTAAAATGTCACAAGTTGCTTGCCTGGTCCTACAACTTGACCTTTATTATTGAATAAAAGTGAGCCACCAGCCTGTACATGACCTAGTAGCAGTTTCAAAGTCTCCAAGAACATTTAAGCCATGACAATCCCCAAAAGTCTACTTTGTGGATTCCAGATTGATTTTCCCTATAGGAAAATTACAGGGAAATATGTCAATTCTGGAACCTTTTTGGTCCATTCTCTTCTACATCAGAAGTATTTCTTTATGAGGATTCAAAATTGACCAATCTCCACCAACCGCTCCTCTCATCATGTGGAAACATAGAATAGATATAGAGTAGAATCACTGCAGGTCCTAAATATCCAGATTTTTTTCCTAATAATAATCACTAAACTTAGGAGCTGTCCCAAGAACCCCCAATGTTCCCTGAAATGTGAGTGTTATCAGTTCAATGCCCTCAATGTTGTCTTTCTGATGCATTCTGTGAGACAATGCTGCTGTTTAAGCATGTGGATACTTTACTACCTAATCCTTGGCTAAGGATCCAAAGTTGAACTGCCTAAGGCTGTTTTTCACTCTATATCAGTGTTACAGAACAGTTTCTGTCTTTTTAAATTATATAATGCTGTAATTGAATTATTTTTATTCAATTCTTCCTGTTTCTTGATTTCCAGAGTTACCTCTTCCTCCCCCTACAATTATCAAAAAGTATACCACTGGAGTATATTTATTGTCCCTAAATTTTCTTAGACTTTTTGGGTAAAAGTAAAATTACTCTTGTCCTTTGAAAATAACATTGAGAACAACTGTCATATTGTCCTACAAAGGCCACCTTGACTTTGATTTCAAAGATGAAATTTGGGGCTGAATAGACAACTGTTCTGATTAAGTGTAGCATTTCTTATTTTCTCTTTATTTCCCTATTCTCCTCTCTTTCCATACCATTTGGAGCAATATATAGAACTGAAAAAGGCACCCTGACTTTTGAGAGTTATAATAGAAACCAATTTATTCACTGTTATCAAAGAAAGTATTCTGAATATATCTGCCACTTTAAATACAGAAACATTTAAAATCTTAATCATTTTGTGGAAATATTTCTCAAGATGTATTTTGTATCTTCCTGTCTTATTAAAAAGAGTGAAAGGATACTTTAGTACTTCATAGGTTTGCAATTTCATCCATGTTAGTAGTCCTTCAACTGATGAAATTTGCAAACCCTCTAAATCTGAGTAGATGATCTTCAGGAGTTATTGTGGCCAAAATAGATATCAGCCATTGGACAACTTTTGGTTCCTAGATAACACACTTAGTTCATTACTAAACCTGTAATCAAAATTTTCTTAGCTTAGCTATGCCTACCAAAGTTTGATTTCATCAGGCATATCCTTGAAAGACTTGAGTTATGTACCTCTTCACCCCTAAACCCCTTCCAGAGTGAAATACTGGATTAGACCCTGGAGTGAAGAAAATAATTTCAAAATAATGCCTCTAACACTATTTGTTGGACCTTGAGCAAGTCACTTAACCTCTGTCTACCTCAATTTCCTCATCTGTAAAATGAAGATAATAGCTTGCATGTTACAGGATTGCTGTGAAAATCAAATGACAACAGAGGCAGATACATGGGGACACTGGATGGACCATGGAACCTGGAGTCAGGAATACCTGAATTCAAATCTGACCTCAGACATTTACTCCCTGTGTTTTTCCAGGCAGGTCACTTAACCTCTCTCTGCCTCAGTTTTTTTTTTTTCATCTGTAAAATGGTAAAAAAAAAAAAAAAATAGCACTCACCTCCCAGGGTTGATATGAGAATACAATCAGTTCATATTTGTAAAGTACCTTGCAAGCCTTAAAGCATAATATAAAAGCTGGCTATTATTTTAATGAATAATGCCCTTAATTAATCAAACAACAAGTCTTTAATGAGCTTTTTCTATGTATCAGGCACTATACAAACCACTGGAGATACAAATACAAAGGATGAAATGATCTCTGCTCACAAGTAGCTTATATTCTCAGGGAAAAGATAATCAAAACATACATAAATCTACATAGCTTATCCATAAAGTGAATGAATACATATACCTGTTGGTTTTTCATACTTAAATCTTTCATTTAGTTTGTTTTTTTTGTTCCAGTAACAAAATGATTTGGCAAGTAGTCCTCTAAAAAGTTATCCATTGTAAGGGTAGTCATACCCTCTCTTGTGTGTTGAAAAGTCTAGGTTTTGCAGCAGATCTTCCCCCACTCACCCCCCATGCTGCTCAGATACTTCATCATTTAGGATCATAGAATCAATGTTCTGGAACTGAATGGGCCCTTAGTGGCCATCTAATCAAACGATTGTAGATTTAGAGTTGGACAGGATATTGTAGGTCATCCCATCCAATGACTCCACTTTAGAATTGAGTCAACTGAGACCCAAGAAGTTTGAATGACTTATCTGCAATAACATAGTAAGTAAATATCAGCTAGAATTAGAATCTAAGTCCTCTGGTTTCAGAATCACCACCTGATTCTTGACTATATTCTGAAATTTTGAGGTTTCTAGGAATCTGATTTCCAGATAAGTGGAAATTTGCTTTATAAATACAAATCCATTTTTAATCTTCCATGTTTCATATTGAGTAATCTTTTTTTTTAACTGAATCTTGAGTTTCATTGACATAGGAAGTTTCTGGTGAGGAACTTCCTCAACCAATATGGATAAATGACCTCTGCCCCAGTTTTAGAATTGCCTTGTGTACCAACAGGTTAAATTCCTTACTCAGAGACCTGAAGATAATATGTGTCAAAGGTAGGACTTAAACCCATGATGTCCTTATTGGAAAGCCAGTTCTGTATTCATTGCAACACATGATGCCCCTCTGAAGTACACCATCTAGTGTGTGTGTGTATGTGTGTGTGTGTGTGATATCACTCAACTTTTTCATTAGTTAGAATTAGCTCAAGTTTCAGACTCTGCTACTCTTTCAATTCTAGGATTCTTCAGCTCTTGGTCCATGTAAAAACCTTAATTAGGATACAAATAAGTAATAATCTGTCCTAGTGATTCCCTAGGTTATCTACTGATCCATTCTCCAGGTACACACATATATACTTTATAACATAGCAGATTTGCATGCTGCTAATAAAAGCATAGTCTTTCACCAACTAACCTCTTCTCCCTTCAAAATAGTTTCCTTCTAAGTGCCTCATTCTGTTGTTGTATTTGAGTAGATTTAACTCTGGAAATGTTCTATAGTCTTACTCTCCACTGGTGAAGATCAGCGGTTTTAGCCTTTCAGAGTATTAATTTAAAAAAAAAAATTTCCTCTTGACCAGGTAATGTGTCTACTATTCCATTACTGAAAATGAAAAATATTACATGTATTTTACTGTCTTTCTTTCATTTGTAGCACAAGAAGAATGGGCCCCAACCCGTTCCAGCCTAAAGGCACCACCTCCAAGGGCAGCCAGAGGGGGATACAGGGAACACCCCTATGGTAGATATTGAAGGTCTTCCTCATCTGTGACCTCACCTCAAAGACAATTAATAGCCTGTGGTCTCCACATAAACAGCAACAAGACAAGTAATAGTCCATTTCTTTTCTATCCTAGGGATTACTGCTCATGATTACCCCCTGTACTTCTTGTGTATTTCTTCCTATACTGTTGGCGTGACATTGACATTAGTATTATTTTATAACATGGACTTAAAAGACTTTGGCAAGCATCGTCTATAAACCATGCAGTAGGATGATATACTCTCGGTTGTTTTTCATTGTTGTGTGTATTTTATTTCATTTTATTTTTTATTAAAAGAAAAAGCATGAAGCTGTTACCAGATCTTGAGTTTCTACCAACTAGCTGAGGTTGAGCTTTGTTTAGGGTTGCTAAAAGATTGTAATATGATTTTTGAACTAGATGATAATCAAGATGTAGATAAGCTGTTTTAACCTGTCTTTTTAATATATGTTAGTTAGATGAAGATGTTCGATATTCAGTTTGTAAATTTAATTTTAAATGCTGTTTTAATGGGGTTGAAAACAAGCAGCTACTGTATGTATGTAGCTAACTGAATTTGTTCAGTGTTTTAACCTGTATTTGTTAAAAAAGAAAAAACCACATAAAGTTCCATGTGTAAGCTTCTCTAAATAGGAAACCACAATTTTGTCAAATATGTTTGCCATAATTTGTCAATAAAGCTGAAACCTTTTGTAACAAACTAAATTTGGAATTACTTGTTTTCTAGCTTTAAATGCTTGCTTTATTTCTTCTTCAAGAGATGCCTAAAATGTTTTCTATTTAAAATTACAAAAATGAACCCAAGTCTGTTTTAAGAATTTTGTGTAAGCCTTTAAAAAATTGTATTAATAACTTCTGGTTGTTAAATAATTTAAAAGTTAACAAACTAAACTGTTACATGAATCATGGTTAGTAAACACTAATGTATAACATGTTAATGGAAAAACTGGATTTAGAATAATAAATGGATTTTAAACTATCCTCTAAGCTTTATCTTGCTAAACACAAACTCTGATTGACTTGTTTGTATTAGCATGTCTCACGTGAGAATGTAATGGAGTATAAAGAGGTAAGATTACCACTTACCACTGTCTAAATGCCTAGTTCTTCAACCTTTGAGTTTCCCCGCACATTAAATATCCCATTCAACATGTAAGCATTGCATAGATTCACGTTCTTGTTTTCACTCTGAGGAGTGTGTCGACAGCATTTGCGTAGTTTCTAATAATTTGTTTTGACAAACAAATCATCAGTGTCACTGGCCAGTTGTTGCTATTCAACCTCAAAAACTTTATTTGTAATTTTCAGTGCTAAATATCACCGCCCTTGAAGGCAGTTTAGAGGGCTGATATTTCTTTTGAGACTATCAGACTTGATGGCTGATGATTATTAAGGAAATATGTCGCAGGACTCAAAGGATGACTAAACGTTAAACAGGTAACACTAATAGTAACTCTGTAATTTTGAGTATGCAACAGTAATGTTAAATATTCTCAGTTATTAAGTTACTGATAGTTAAAAAAGTAAACCTACAAAAATATAACAAATAGGTTTATAGGCTATTAAAACCACTAATTAACATTAACTAGAGGCACCAAAATTCTTTTACAATATATAACCCTCAAGGTAATAAACAGAACTAAAATTAGCAATAATAGTAATGCAACTCTTGCTAACATCAAATATATAACCTAAATTTTGATGGAGAAAAAAAAAGTGAAAGACTTGATGGTAGGGATGGATGCCAAAACTGTTAATCTTTTAAAATACAGTTTTTTTGTTTACAGTGGCTTTTTGTCAATGTGATTGGTTTACTTTTTTGATGCGAATAAAGCATAGATATATTGCTGTTCAGTTTGTGAACAAAAATTTCTTGCAGCTGGAGTTGCATGCTAATAGCTTTTTGAAGCGTGTCCTGTCATCTGAAAGTGAATTTTGGTAGCATTGGCTTAAGTTGAATTCTGTTGGGTTACATTCACTTTTTATTCTGTCTCACTGTTCCAGGTTTCTACAAGCGAAGGGCACATAACTGAGCAGCAGATGTGATGTGTTAGGAAGTATTCAGGTAAGCTTTTTTTTCCCCTTGTACTTCAAAATATGTCGCCTCAGCAACAGAATGTCACAGCTAGCTATGGCAGGAAGTGTGTACATTATAGACTGCCTGCTATAATTCTGGTAAAGTTGAGATTGCTGCCAAATAAGCAGTTGTTTTATATGCCCTTCAAAGTCAGTGGTCTTTTCTAAATACTTGATGCTAATTAAGTTTAACATTTACTGGGAACAATTTTCTGCAAATAAAAATTTCATAGTTTTAATGCCAATGGTTTTTAATATCTGATGCACATTAGTCTGTGAGTTCCACTGTTTTTCACTTTAGTGATGCAAGGCTAATGATTAATGTGCAATGTTGGGAAAAGCCATGGTATGGTACTGCAAGGAGAATTGGTTCTGGAAGCAGAGGCCCTGGGTTCAGATTCTGACTCCAAGGTTTATCTAGTATGTGACATTGGGTAAGTCACTTGCTTTTCTGGACCTCAGTTTCCTTATCTACAAAAATGAGGGAGGTGGACAAATTAAGTCTCCAACTTCCCTTCCAGCTCGAGACATAGGATCCTATAATAAAGAAATGGTAAGATTTATTTTAAATAGAGTGACTAGTTTGAATTTTTCATGTGTTTTTCTCTTAGCTCCAAGCCTACAATAGATAGCTTTTCAATTAAAAACCATCTTCATTTTCACCAATAATTTCAACCATTTCGACTAGTTATACTTTTACTGATGATAATTCTAAGGTTTTCCACCAAGGGAGGTGCTAACAAAGCAAAAATAGAAATGGATTTCCTTCTTGAAATATACCTATTTCCGAGGAACCTAAATTTTATGTTCTCTTTCTTCTCTCAAATTGTTTATGAGTAGAAAAGAAAAAATATCATTTGCCTTTTCACATGATAAACTTTTTCACTCTTTCAGCTTGTTAAAATAGTATTTGAAATATAACGAGTTTCAAAAAGTCACTTCTGCCTTAGTACAGAGGGAAAAGAGCTCCAGAGTCAAAGAAGGTATCATCATGCATTAAAAAAAGAAAAAAAATCCACTTTCCTAGGTAAGGTATGAAAGCTAAAATGTGGTTTCAATCCCATCCTTAGACATTACTGGAATCATTTTCATGTTTCTATTTTTTTGGGGGGGGGAAGTAAGCTTTAAAATCAATCATGTATCAGAAAATATTGATTTACTTATCAATTGGAGAGCTTGCCCACCTATTACTCTCCAACACTAGTCCTCTGATCATTCTTTAGGTATGAGACTGGACTTCATGAAAGTGGGTAATTAAGCCAAAAGAAGAATCAGGCTTTCGATTCCTGCCTATCCCTAAGGCAAGAGAACCAGAAAATGTAACTCATGATACTCAGGCAATAGTGGATGAGGATAGCTGTAGGACATTCTGGGAAAGGGCAAAAGATGCAAAGATGATTCCAATTTTCTTTCCAAGTGAGAAATTCCTTTTCTGACTCAGGCTTTGCAGTACCTGGTCTGATCTAGATCAATCCCCAAGGGTGTACAGACTAATAGGCCTCAATTCTTATAGCCTGTGACCTCTTATGACTTCTCTAAAACATCACCAGAGATAGAACAGAAAGAAACAAATATCTGTGGTGCCTTTTGCAGGCCAATGAAGTCCTCCTAAAAGTTCTTTCCCCTATAAATTAACCCCAGGATTGAACCCCTAAATGGAATAAAAAGCGTCACTGAACATGACACTAAACTAGTCATACACCTATATATATACAGACACATATATGGACACACACAAACATACACACATAAGCATGCACATAGATGAGAGGCATTTTGGCATAATTGAGAAATAGCCATCCTCAGAGTCTGGAAGCTACCTATGTTGAAGGAGTGCTTCTGATACATATTGGCTATGTGATCCTGCACAAGTCATTTAACTAACTTCTCAGTGCCCCAGGAAAAAGGAAAAGAATATATATTCAACTGTAACACTTGTGATTTCACTGGTTTAGGGAAACTGCCCCATAAGAGAAATTTCCCTCTGCCCATGCACATCCACAACTTAATAGTTCTGAAGAATTGTCTGGGATATTGAGAGGTTAAGTAATTTGTCTGGGGTAGCGTATGTATTAGAGATGGTCTTTAAACAGAGATATCTTTCTGACTCTGAGGCCTTCCTGACTGTTTTTCTCTGTCTCTGTCTTTCCCTGTCTCTCTCTTCCCCTCTCACTCTGTGTGCGTCTTTGTCTTTCTCTCTCTTTACTTCTTTCTCTTCTCCTTTCTTTTTCTTCTTCCCCCTTTTCTCTTCTCCATTCCTCCCCCACACCCATAACTTCATAACTTTTGAGAGGGCTCTTTATTGTCCTAAAAATACATTTTAAGTGAAATAATATCCAAAGGAATTTGAAATAGTCATTACCGAGAACAGGAAATTAAACATCTATTGCTGATAACATCGTTCATCATTTTCTAGTACCTAAGGTTAAGACTGAGTCATTTAAAAAAAAACACATAATCAAATAAGATTCTAATAAAATTGTGCTTTTTTCCCCTTCCCTTATGGAAAGGCAGCAAGGTTAGTGGAAAAAGCCCTAGACTTTTAGTCAAGAAACATGGGTTAGAGTCCTAATTGTGTTACTTTAATAGCAGTGCAACTTAGATGACTGAATTTCAGTCTCTAAGCCCTCATTTCCTCATTTGTAAAATATGAACAAAAATTGTTTAAGAGCCCACTTCAGAGGATAATTTGAAAGAATTCTAAATTATAGATGTGATACATATGCTATTGTTATTAAATATTTCTTGATGAAAAATTAATATTTCTGTAAATGAATTTGTATGGCATGCCTGTGGGTGCTATATGACCTCTTTTAAGCAAAAGGGGTATCATTAAAAACACTGTCATAGTTAACTTCCAAAATTCCCCTAAGAGAAGCTGACTAAATAATATAAAAAACTCAGTGTATTATTCCTCTTAAAATGTAACTGATAAAAATGTTATCATTTAGTATAATTTACTCATTCTGAGATGAAAGAACATTTTTAGGTCCTCAAGGTATTATTTAGGATATATTCCAATTCAATCCAAAATATACTTATTAAAAACCTACTATGTGCACAAGCACAATGCAAGGCACTTTGTAATCAAAGGTAAAATGCAAAAAAAAAATATTCTGTGCTCTCAAGAAGCTTGCATTCTACTGGGAGAACACATATAAACAGCGAAGTGGATATATGATCATTTTAGAAAGACATAGTATATTCCAATGTGTATTGCCATAGCATCTTGCATATCTTCAATTTGAACTTAATAAATAAATTAGAAATGTGGTTTTCTTCCCAAGACCTTGGATAACCTATGTACATCTTTTATGATGCTATCACTATTGTGCATTATGGTTATTTTATATTTTTCACTTATTCTAGGTCCACATATTTTTATATCACTATACCCACCCCAACTCAGCCAAGATTCCAAGTACTTTGAGGCCAAGAACTATCTCCTTATTATCTCTCTATCTAGGCTTGCATCTGGCATGGTGCTATGCATATAGCAGCAACTTAATAAATGAAGAATAAATAGATGAATGTATTAATGAAGGAAATGAATGTATATTGAAAAGAAATAATATATTTGAGACTCTATCCTTTAAAATACTTTGTTCCCTTTTTTTCTTTTACTTGCAATAGAAAAACCTGTCATTGAAAGCCTCTGATATTCTATATCCTCTATGATTTTGTCAGACTACCAAGTAATTTCAGGTTTATCACATTTTAAGTGCACCAAATGTCACATATTCTCTTCATTCTACAAAGGCAATGTGTGAGTCTAAAGTGCTATCTAAAATAGCGGCATATTTATCAGATTATATGTATCCTATCTTGTTACAGTACTACAAGCTAAATTGCCTAGAAATATGTAAATTTAGATAGTGTCATGTAGGGTAATATTTTATAGAACTTCAATACATGACTAAATTATTTCCTACAACTAAAAAAAAAATAAAGGGACAAATCTCTTTAATGGATATATTTTTAGAAGGAATGTTTTGGGGATTGAACAATTAAGGGAAGGAAAATGATTTTTGGAAAAATTGCATATACAAGAGATTAAAACGGTATTTCATAATTAGAAAGGTCATTCCTTCTCAAAATGCAATGAATTTTCACTGCATGATGTAAATCACCTATTAAAGGAACCATCTTATCATTTGTTTATGACAACTCATCAAAAGGATCTGTTTACTTGAATTACCTTCCATTTCTAAACACTGTTATTCTGGTCTCTGTTGTCCTCATTAGAGATTCAGTTTTCCTTATGATAAGCCAAGATTTTCAGTCTTGAAATATTGACCATATTAAAAAGTATTTAGACACTCTCTTGCTAAGATAAAAACTCCTTGAGAATAAGTATCATTTCATATGTTGTACTTGTATTCTCAATGCCTGACATAGCATCTGAAACATAGTATATGCTTAATAAATATTTGTTGGAGTAGAAAAATGACTAATATGCTATTTTGAAAGAATACACAATTTACAATATCTTGTTGCTACAGTTAATTAATTTGGTTATGTAGATCAGAATTCAGTACCATACAACAAGCCTACAAGAGTTGCAGACTTGAAAAATATTACTTCCTTAATATGCTTGTGAGAAAAGTTTCCCATCTTTAATTTAATGAACTGGAATATTTTATTTGAAAAGAAAAAAAACTAACCAGTGGGTTATCTGTTGCTATATCCCCCCAACTGTAAGATCTTTTAAATTTTTTAAATTATTTTTTCTTTAAAATGCAACCATGCAAACCTTGCTTATATTTTCACCTTTATAAAAGCCAAATACCCTTTAAAAAAAACTTTTGAGTGAAAGTCGCTTATGTAGTATATGAATTATCGGTATTCCAAATACAAAATAATAGTGCTGTTTTCCACCTAATCAAAGTTTTACATGAAATCCTCAGTTTTTTATTCCTTTCTCCTCCCCTCATCACTACCTCCTGGCTTAAAATCTTAGTTAAAATTTCACCTTCTGCAAAAAGCCTTCCCAGGCATTCATAATTCAAGTACTTTATTCATTTAGATTTTCTCCAATTTATCTTCTATCATCTTGTTTGTAACTAATTGTTTGCATATAGTCTCCCTTATTAGACCGTGAGCTCTTAGAGAGCAAGAACTGTTTTGTTTTTTTAATTTTTTTCTTTGTATTCTTAGCACAGTGCTTGTCACTTTAATAAGTGCTTGATACATGCTTCTTAACTTAACAACCTGAACTGGCATCATAGTACTTGTTGTGAACTAGATATAATTATAGACACCCCCTCCACTGAAGTTTTCCTATATTGCTTCATTGTGGCATGAAGATGCTATGGGGTTCTTGAGGACTAGTCCAGGAGATCAAAAGGTCTGAGGGATCCTTTCAAACAGGAAAGGCCATCAGTAGCAGTCCAGGATTATTTCATGACTGTGGTTGAAGAATGATACCAACCAAGTTGGGAAGGACTCATTGTCATGTTGGCCATGGAGTAATGAATTTTTTTAGTCAGAATTATCCAAGATGATCAGCTAGTTTTCACTGGGGTTTTAATCTATGTAGCCACACTGATGAAAGCATAGATCCAGGAAAGCAGGGAAACATAGCAACATTTCTGGTCATATAGTAGTCCCATAGATTTTTATGAAAATGATACATTTTTGGCATACTATAATCATGTAGAATATATAGAAAATCATAAATATTGGTTATAATTTGTTAGAATATGCATTTTATAGAATCTCAAAGTTGACAACAACATTAGAGGTCAATTATCCTAACCAATGCATGAACAAGCATCCCTTTACAATGACACAATGATTAATAATAATAATAATATTTACATAGAACTTTAAGGTTTACAATGTACTTTACTTACATTATCATAATTGATCTTCACAACAACCCTTTGAGGCAAATATTATTATTCTCATTCTATGGAGGAAATTGAGGCTGAGAGAAGTTAAGTGACTTGTCCAGTCATACAGTTCATAATTGTATAAAGCAAGGTTTGAACTTAGGTCTTCCTGATTCTAGGTTCAGCACTCTATCCAGTGTGCCACTGTGTGACCAGTAGTCATCCTGTCTTTGTATGAAGACATCCAATAAGAGGGACTTCACTATCTCCCGAAGCAGTTTATTCCACTTATGATAATTCTAAAACACATTTTTCCCCCTTCTACCTTACATCTAGCTTAAAATGGTCTCATTGCAACATCAACAAATTACTTTATATCTGTTTTCTGGAGTAAGCAGAAAAAAAAAGTCTAAGCCCTATTGCACATGACAGCTCTTCTTTATACTTGTAGAAAGCTGCTCCATCCCCCTCCATTTTTCCCTTCTCCAGTCTAAATATCACTATTTCCTTCAACATAGTTTCTTTACAGCTATCCAACATCCTGGTCACCTTTCTTTGGATCTTTTCCAATTCATCAGTGTCACTCCTAAAATGTCCCAGTCCCAGACTGGAACACAAGAATACAAATGTAATCTAATCAAGAAAAGGTGGAGCAAGATTTCTCTGTATACTTATATATGTGCATGTTGTCTTCCCTAACAGAATATGAGCTTCTTGATACAGTTCCTGGCGCATAGTAGATGCTTAATAAATGGTTCTTGATTAACAGTTCTCTAGATATGGAGACTATGCCTCTCTTAATGAAGCCTGATTGTTTTGTTGTTGTTGTTTTGCCAGAAAAGTGGCAGTTTATGTGTACAAATGTCTTACAATGGCTGACAAGAAAACCTTTAAAAAAAAAAGAAAAAAAATTTTTAAAGTGGTCTATAGTGAGGCTGGTTCCATAGGTTCGAATCTGTGGAATGACATCTGAACACCTCTCTCCCCGCCACACCACCCATCACCATACTGCCTCCTCATCTCTAAAAATTTCATTAAGTTCATCCAATGACAATTTAATGAATGCTTAATGTAAGGCACTATACAGAAAGCTAGATTAAGTATCAGATTATTTCTTGAAATGCTGAGGGGTATTTTTTTTAAATCCACATATAAAAAATATTCTATTTCATTAATTTCTTTAGGATTTATGTACAATATATTTTAGTGAGTGTTAAGTAACATTAAAACTTTCTAATTTTGGCAAAACAGGATATTGAGCCATTTACCATTAGTAATTGAATGACCCATAGAATGATATAATCCTTAATTTACTTGATTGAAATATAGGCTGTTCTGGGTAATTTTGCATGCCATAAAGCCATAGGTATCTCAGATACAGACCATTTTGTTTCTGATCTGAGAGTCTATAACTAGGCAACCTGATTACTTAAATAAGGATATCCTTAACCTAGATTTATTAAAATTGCATTTGTGTTCAGGCACATTGAATCAAAACTCATGTTGATAAATGATTACTGTAACAATTTACACCATCTATTATCACATTCCTTCCAAATTCCAACTGTGGCCATGGAGAGGCAAGGATACCCACCCTTTAGAATTCAGGCCACACCCAAGTTAGCAGAGACTCACTCAACTATTCTGCAGGAGAAAGAACTTTTTTTGTATTTGAAGATGTATTTGAAGATGTAAGGTTACAAAGTATATTTCAATTTTTATTTTTTTTTATCTAAACCACCATTTTACACCCTTTTTCTGGCCTACCTCACTGAGAAAAATATTGCAGACATGCTAATTGTAGCTATTGAAATACTTAGTAATCCAAATCAGGGAAATTACATAATATGAAATGCAAAGTACCTGGGGAAAAAAAAGGGAGAAAGATGATTAATTTTTATATGATTCAATGTTTTTTAAAGGAATCTAATAGATTCTATAGAATCTAATTTGTTGTGAGGGAGATAAGTTTCATTAGGTTACAGGTCTTTTTTTTTTTTCAACAACAGAAATACAGGAATGAAAGATCTAGTTAGTTCCTGACAAAAAGATCTGGTGGATTTTGTGAATTTGCAAATTTAATATACTGAGGTAGACCAAGAGGGGGAAAATATATATATATATACACATATATATGTGTATGTATGTATATGTCTGTGTATCTTTTTATATCTATTTATCTATATAGATAGGTAGATATATGGATAAAGATATAGATATAGATATGTATCACCTATGACATGCCAAGCATTTTATTAAGTGCTTTTTACACATCTCATTTAATCCTAAAAACAATTCTGAGAGGAAGGCACTATTATTATCTCTATCTTACCTTTGAGCAAACTGAGGATTGAGTTATTTACTCATGGCCACACAGCTTGTACGTGTTTGAGGTCAGATTTGAACTCATGCTTTCTTGACTACAGGCCTTCTGCTCGACCCAGTGCATTACCAGCTGCCTCTAACCAGAAAGGAAGTGTGTGTGTGTGTGTGTGTGTGTGTGTGTGTGTGTTTTTTCAGGGAAAGGGATAGGGAAATGCACACCTGTAATTCTTCAAACATGGGAACTCTTTGTGTAGAAATTCACTCCAAATCAATAACTCATCTATAACATGGAGTCTTTGAGAGTTGCCTGGGGGAACTAAGAGATTAAGCAACTTGTCTGTGGTTACACAGACAAGATATGTAGAGTAGATGACAATCAATCAATCAACAAGTGTCTATTAGGTGCCTCCTATATTCTGAACAAAGTGCTAGGTGCTGAGAATACAATACAATGTATTAAGCAATCTCTACTTTTTTTTTTTTAAAGACTAGGTCACCCTCTACCTGGCCAGATGCAAGGACTAATCAGGAGCCCATTCTCACTACTGAATAATTCCAATTCTAACCTGAATTAATCTGCTTCTCTCTGGGCAACTTGATGTCCTCTTTCTTTTCCCAGGATTTTGCTGCATTGATGCAGAGTTTACCTCAGTCACTGGGTCAGCTTAGCCCTAATGCAGTTCAAATTTCCTGAGCTCCAGAGTTCTACCACCTTCAGCTTCCTTAGTTAGCTAAGAACAAATCCCTACTTGTAAAGAGCTTACCTTCTGTGAGCAAATAGGTACATGTAATTTATATATAGAGACAATATGATTGTAACTAAACTTATGACTTCATTGGCATAGGGAGTTTCTGGGTGAGGAAATTTCCTCTATCAATACAATTTGACACTTTCTTGGCATCTTCTGTTCTCAGAGAGTTGCAGAACACAGTGATTAAGTGATTAAGTGACTTGCTCAGAGTCACACAGCCAATATGTGTCAGACACAGATCTTGAACATAGATCTTTCTCATTTCTCGGCCAGCTCACTACATACTACACCATGCTATAAATACGGACAAATACAAGGGAATTAAATACAAAGTATATGGAGAAGCTAAGAAGGAGGCACTAGCATTTGAATGGATCAGAAAAGGATTCATGTAGAAGTTATGAAGTTTCAGCTGTCTTGAGGGAAGAGAGGAATTCCCTGAGAGAGAGGTGACTAGAAAGTGCATTCCAAACTCCAGGGGTGGCCAATGGAAGGCATAGAAATAGATGGAGTGAGGAGTGTGCAAAACAGAGAAGACAGCAGTTTGGTTCTGTGAAACATAGAGTACAGGGGGTGGAGAAATGTACAATGCAGTTGAAAAAATAGATTGGGTCAAGATTATAAAGGGTTTTAAAAGCTAAAAAGTAGTTTATTTTCATTCTAGAGGCAATAGAGAGGTAACAGAATTTGTTGATTAAGAGAGTGACAAACTATGCTTAAGAAAAAAAACTTTAGCTGGATAGAGGAGTATGAAGAAAGACTTGAGGCAGGGATATCAGTTAGGCAGATCCCAAGGGTACAACTCTACCCACTACTTCACATTTGCTCTTGTATCATCTTAATCTGCATTAAAGAAAAGAAAATGTCCAGGATAAGAGGTATTTTTCACAGTTGGAGACAGTTGGTTGGGTCAGTGGGTGAGAGCATTGAACTTGGCATCAGGAAGAACTAAGATCAAGCTCTACCTCAGATGCTTACTAGCTGTGTGACCCTGGTCTAACCTTTCTCAGACTCAGTTTCTCACCTATAAATTGGGGATAATAATAGCACTTAATTCAGAGAGTTGTTCTGGTGATCAAATGAGATATATGTACAGGGCTTTGTAAACTTTAAAGATTTATACAAATAAACAGTAATAGGAGTAGCAATAGTAATAGCAGCAGCAGCAGCAGCAGCAGCAGTAGTAGCAGTAGTAGTAGTAGGGGTAGAGGATGGTAGTAGTACCCTCTATACACTAACCTGGTCATACCATAGTTGATATGTTGAACTCAATCCTGTGACATTTTACAAAGCACAATGACAAACTGGGACACCTCTAACAGGAGATGACCAGGATAATGAGAGTTCAGAACACTTACATATGTGAATTAATTGAAGAAACTAGTCATATTTAAGTTGGAGAAGATATATAAGGAAAGCAACACATTAGCTGTCTTCTGTTTTCAAGTAGGTAGCTTGGTATAGTTTTCTCTAGATTCAGAGGGCAGGAGTTCAAATTCCATCCCTGATTCTTTCCACATTTATGATATTGGACAAGTCATTTTACTTCCCTGGGCCTCAATTTCTGCATCTATAAAATGAAGGAGTTGGACCAGATGTACTCTGAGGTCCTGTCCAGATCTAGTTCTGTAAGTCTATGATTCTAAGTATTTAGGTGGTTATTTAATAGAGGAATTCAACTTATTCTGTTTATTGGTGAGCAAGAGGAAGATTTAAGCTCTATAGGAGAAAAATATTAGGGGTAGAGTTGTTAAAAAATAAAATAGGCTATCTCAGCAGCTCATGACTTTCCTAGAGATTTTCAAGCCTAGATGTCCAATTCTTGGAACTATCCAAGAGGGAATTCCTCTCTATACATGGGTTGGATTGGTTCACCTTTGAAGTACCTTCTACTTCTAGTGTTCTATGAACTGGATTACTTTTTAAGGTTTAACTATAGTAAACTATTTTCATTCATTTTTCAGTATTCTTCATCAAATACTCAATTTCTGATCCTCACAGCATATTTATTATGGACAATTTGACTATGAAATGTAGATTGGTTGTTACTTAGATGAGAAAAGTACACACAATAAGACTGAGTATCTAGTGACATATTGTGGTTATTTAAAAAAAATAAGGGAAACAACTATTTATGTTTTAATTCTTTAGCGTGTCTCTAAAATCATGGTCTTTCCATAGTGGACCTTGAGGTCAAAAATTTAAGGTCAACAAAAAAGGCATTTCAATAAAGAAAAATAAATAAATAAATTGTCTATCCTTAAAATTGAAACTGTAGATGATTTAAATTTGCTTTAGATTACCAGAAGGGGATGCTGAAAGAGGACAGACAGAATTAATTTTAGTTTTAGCTGATCCTATACTCCAGTAACTAGTCTATAAACTACATTACAGATATCTTTAAAGGTACTGAATACAGTGATACATTTAAAAGAAGATGGAATGGTAAATTAAGGAAAGAGAAAGAGAACTATAGGCTACATGCTTGACTCACCAGGCCTTTTTCTACAATGCCAATGCTAAAGATACCTTCGTTCCTCTTTCTACAACCCCCAGGATCCCTTTTGTTGCTTTTCAATAGTGTCTGACTCTTTGTGACCCCATTTTGGGGTTTCCCTGGCAAAGATACTGGAGCGGTTTGCCATTTCCTTCTCCAGCTCATTTTACAGATGAGGACTTGATATAAATAGTGTTAAGAGACTTGCCCAGGGTACATATAGCTAGTAATTGTCTGAGGCCAGATTTGAATTCATGAAAATGAGTCCTCCTGATTCCAAGTCCAGTGTTCTATCCACTGTGCCACCTAGCTGCCCAGAACCCCCTTTAGCTCACTTTTAAGTGTTATCTTACCTTATTAGAATGTAAGTTCCTTGAAGGCAGAGACTGTCTCTTTTTGCTTGTATTTATATTCTCAGGGCTTGGCATAGTGCCTGGTCTATAGCAAGTACTCGATAAATGGTTGTTGTTGATGGTTGATTTGAAACTTAAGCAAAAGCTAATTAAATTCAAATTCTATATTTTGTTAATTACTGGCTTTGTGCAAGTCATTATTCTCAGCTCTGGGAGAGATGAAAAGCTCTTATACTTTACCACAGGTAAGTGGTGCAGTAGATAGAGTGCTGGTCTTAGAATCAGGAATACTTGAGTTCAAATTCATATATTTAGTAGTGATATGACCTTAGATAAATCATTTAATCACTGTTTGCCTTAGTTTTCTCCACTGTAAAATGGAAATAATAGTACCTACCTCCCAGGGTTGCAATGGTTGATTGGTTGCTGTCCTTTTTTCCTTAAAGAGGACCAAAATGGCATCCCTATGTTGAACTCAAAGTACAGTGTGTCTGACTGTGGCCGATCAGACTGATAGGAGTTCAGAAGGCTCCATCATAGGTCGGGCACAAATAGTCCATGTGAACATTTGGAGTGAAGATGTCTCTAAATTTGTGCATCTCATATTTCTTTTGAGCTATTGCAATTCTGCTTCACTCATAGAGCATAGTGCCTTCTTTGATGCAGGCACAACATGGTGGGTGGTCTTTTGCCAGTGTCTCCCATGTCTCACAATCACTTCCAAAGTTCTTCAGAGAGATCTTGAGAGTGTCCTTGTATCCCTTTTTCTGACCATGATGTGATTGCCTGCTTTGCATGAGTTCTCCATAAAATAATCTTTTAGGCAAACAGACATTTGTCATTCTAACAATGTGGACAGCCCATCAGAGTTTTGCTCTCTGTAGTAGAGTTTGAGTGCTTGGCAGTTTAGCTTGAAAAAGGACCTCAGAGTCCAGTACCTTATCTTGCCAGCTGATCAGAATCTTCCTAAGTCAATTCAAATGGAAGTGATTCCATTTCCTGGTATGGTACTAGTAGACTGTCCAGGTTTCACAAGCATACAACAATGAGATCTGCACAATGGTTCTGTAGATCTTCGGTTTGGTAGGCAGCCTAATACTTCTTTTCTCCCACATTTTCCTTTGGAGCCTCCCAAACACTGAGCTAGCTCTGGCAATGTGGGCATCACCCTAATCATCTATGTGGATGTCCCTGGAAAGTATACTGCCAAGGTAAGTGAACTTTGTAAAGTATTTTGCACAATGATGGCACATAGTAGTCACTGTATAAATTATTATTGTTATTAATATTTACCTTATAGGCTAATAAGAGGGATGACACATATATAAATCATTATAGCATAACAATACATTTTGACTATAGAAGAGTGTTATGTAAGATCAGACAGGTTTCTTAGAGAAGATGAAAAATGTGTTTCAAAATTTGATAGAAATTCATCTTGTCTGTTGAGTTGAGGGGGAAAGGTGTTCAGGGTAGTAGCTTGAGCAAAGGCACAGGAAATCTGGATGGGAGAAGGCAAATAGTCTAGATGTGTTTAAGTGTGATATATGTGGAAGATCTAGAAATGCTTTGTTAAACTATAGAGGTAGAGAGTCGACAAGCATTTATTAAGTGCCTACTCCATGCCTGGAACTTTGCTAGAAACTAAGGATACATAAAAACAAGGGAAAATTGATTCTTGCTATCAACTTGTCCATAGGCTAATGTGTAAATATAATATTGTAAGTGCCAGACCAAGGAATTTTTAACTTTACTTTGTCAAGAATAATAAACCACTGAAGAATTCTTAGCCCAGCAGGGGCATGACTAGCTCTATACAAATGAATGACAGCAATTTCAGGGATGGATAAAAGGAGAAGAGCATGAGGAGGACTGGTTAGAAGGGTCTTAATTCAGGCGAATGATAACAAGGGCCACTTTTAGTGTGGGAATAAAGACATAGGGACAGATATGAGAGATATTTCAGTCAGAGGTAGAATTAGCAGGATTTCGTAACTGACTAGACATTAAAAGTGAGGGAGGTTAAAGAGTTAAAGATGGCACCAAGATTTCAAATATGAGGTATAAGGTGAAGACTGGTGCCACTGAAATAGCTAAAAAATAATAATTCACACTTACATGACATTTTAAGCATTTGTAAAATCCTTTGTCTTCATTATCTTTGAGCCACATAACAACCTTTAGGAGAAAGGATAACTGTTATCTTCATTTTACAGATGAAGAAATTGAGATTCAGAGAAGTTATAAGGAATAATCACGATTTTCATCTGAGGTGAAATACGAACTGTAGTTTTCTAGATTGCAAATCTAGCACCTTATCCACTATAAAATGCTATCTTTCGGAATCAGAAGCATGAAGAGATTTTAGTGGAAAGATATTCATGTTGAAAATGTTGAACATAAGATTCCAAAGGGACATTTACATGGAGATGAAGTCCCATGTAGCTTGAGTTGTGGGTTTAGGGCTCTGGAAGATAGTCATGCCTTATTTGATAGAGATTTTTGATGTTTGTATGAACTATATCCAAATTCATTAATTTAGAAAGTTAACTAATTTAGAATTTAATGATTTACTTCTAGTAGAGTGTTTTTTTTAATTGTTAGGCTATTGTAAAGGGTTTAAAGATATTGCAGATGTCACTGAATGTGGTGGCACATGATAGTAATCTCTGGTACTTGGGATACTACTGCTGGTAGATCACTTGTGTTTGGGAGTTCTAAGCTGTAGAGGGCTAAGCGATTGTGTGTTGATACCAAATCCAATACCAATAAAGTGAGCCCCCAAAGTGTGTGTGTGTGGATAGAGGAGGTGTGCCAGGCTATTTAAGGAAGGGCAAACCAGTTCAGGTTGGAAATGGAATAGATCAAAAGTTCTGGCCAATCATAGTGGAATTAGACAAATGACTGGTCACTCACTGCACTGCCAGCCTGGGCAAGAAAGTGAAAGCCAACATCATCCTATTCCCTACCCCCCCCAAAAAAAAGTATTACAGATGTTTCAGTTTGGCTGAAATAGCCCAAATTTTAAAATGTTGATACCAAATGGTTCCTCTGGCAGATTCTACTCCAGAGCTCAGCTTATTATACTAGTTATTACATTGTGAATTATTGTATTAAAGAAAATCAGTTATGGAGTAATTAACAAAGGATTCAAGTACTTAGTAGTTTGGCAGCAAGAGTATTTTTGGGGTCTCTAAAATGTTAGTGAGTTGTGTTCTTGTGAAGTTATGATTAGAAAGCTATTTTCTATTTATATCTGATGTTACTCATTTAGCAATGTTGTCAATTTAATTCAGAAGTGATGCAACTGAACATCTAAGTCTAGGTTTCCTTAACAAGTTTCTATTGTAGAGAGACATGAGGAATTTTGAATCTAAAATATTTAAGAGAAAAAATATAAACTTGAATACCTTTATTTGTGGTATTAAAATATCCATCATTCTTTCCAAAGATTTTATTTTAATGATAGTAGCCTCCATGTTTTTAAAGTATAAATGAAGCCTTTTGTGGAAAAATTGCATACATTTTAAATCTAAATTTCATTTTAAAATTAATCAGCCAACCATCCCCTCCCAACATTCTCGAGGTTACATGAGAACAAGCAAATTTCAGCCTTTCTTTTTCAATCTGTAAATCAGAATACAGGTTTGTAGAACAAAGGTCAAATTCTAACCAGTGCTGCCTTCGTATCAAGTAAGCAGTCATGTGTTAAAAACAGAAAAGGAGGTAAAATTCTGTTTAACATGATCAAGAACAAAAAATTGCTTCTGCACAGTTAGCAAGACATTGTACATCACTTGCCAGTCCATTTCTTATCAAAATGCCTGAGTGGACAATGAGGTGGGTGTACTTACTGAACTTTACTTCTCTATGCTCTATGAAGTTTACTATTCTGACTTCTTGCTACTCAAAATGTATCAATTCATGACAAGTGGTTTGCTTCTGGCAAAAAGGGCATTCCTTTTGAAATTTCATTTTCCATCACAGTGTTTATCCTTGAATTTGGAAAAAACTTGGGAGAAATGGAGAAGAGAATTACTGAGTCATACTATTGGTTGTTTTAAATGGGACATGTTTTATTTTTCCTCATTTTTTTCACCAAATGAAAATGCTTAAGTGTTTAATGATAAGCCATGTACATTTTATAGTTTTTACTGTAGTCACTTAATGTTTTCATTCGCTTTCTATGGATCATTTTCCTCTAATTTATTTGCTGAAAATTCATTTTCTTAGTGATCCCTAGATACCTATAATGAGCAAAGAAAGAAATCATGGTATTCAGTTGTTAAAGCAGAAGCTGTGTATAAAATTGTTGATATCGTATTTCTTGTTTATCATTGGGCTGCCTTCTCTTCCTATCTTTGACACTGTTCCCGAAATGAACAATTCAGGGGGAGATCTGACAAATTACAATTAATCCAGAAGCGTATTCCAAGAGTCAATTGTGTACAAGGTGCATGCTATCAAGAAAACATGAGTGTATAGGTCTACTCTACCTCTCTTTTCATCCTTAAGTATTGTGATCAGTAATTTAAAGGCTTACCCAGTTGCCTCCCCTAGGCAACCGCTGTTTTTTGTTTTTGTTTTTGTTTTAAACTTTTCACCCTGCATTGAAATATCCCATCTCCAGTCTTCTCACAGAAAGGGCCAGAGATTTCCTGTCTCTAGTTTAGAAAATGGCAGCCTCATATTCCAACTAGCTATGTGACTGACCATGGACAAGTCACTTATTCTTTCTAAACCTTAGTAATCTCATGTCAAAAATGAATAATAATAACTATAATACTGATGGCACCAAGCTGTTGTGAAACTTAATAAGATAATGTAACTTCAACATTTTGCTCACTTGACACATAATAAATGTCTAATAAATGCTCATTCACTCATCACAAATGGCAATTCTTATTATTATCATATAATCCCTATCAAAGTAGTCATTTCCCTCATCTTAAATAGTTTTCTTCCTTTGTTTAGTCTTTCTCTTGCCAGCCTCATGATAACTGATTCTCTTGAATATAAAATATTGGGTATCTGTTAAGGTGACTAATTGTTAAACTGCATACTTTTCTGCAAATGTTAGATTGGATAGTTGAGAGGAAGGCTAAGAGGAGAGCAATAACTAGGGCAAGAAGACTAGGGTTTTTCCCATGGAAGTATCTTCAAAGACCCTATAATTAAGTTCAAATTAACACATGACCGGGGCTAAAAATTAAGTTAATCAGAATACGAAAAGACATTTTAGGAATTCTTTGTTGTTCAGTTGTTTTTCAGTCATATCTCACTCTTTGTGACCCCGTTTGTGGTTTTCTTGGCAAAGATACTGGAGTGATTTGCAATTTCCTTCTCCAGTTCATTTTACAGATGAAGAAGTGAGGCAAACAAGGTCAAGTGACCTATCCAGAGTTACAAAGCTAGGAAGTGTCTGAGGCCAGATTTAAACTCATAAAGATGAATCTTCCTCACTCCAGGCCCAGTGCTCTATCCACTGTGCCACCTAGCTGCCCTTATTCATTTCATAAGACCTAGATGGAAATTCAAAGTCTTGTGTTTTCTTAATCTAGAAATAAGGAGATTTGAAGAATGAAATTATTTTTGGCTGTGGTGGACAAAGTCAATGCTGACATGAGAGGTCAAACTATCTAAACACATTCATAAACATATGGTAAAAACTTCAGCATGTATCTTCTCCAGATTGTGCAAGAAATGAGAATCTTTTGCAATAGCACATAACCTTCCAAGTTTCTTGATTGCCTGTTTTCATATACATGTCTACTACTGAATGAATGGAGATAGCTTATGTCTTTCTAAGGGTAGATTGGCCCTCACTGAGATTTGTGGAAATACTCCTAAAGAGTATTTATTACCAATAAATACCCAAGAAAATGTATAATAAATAGTAATATTCCTTCATTTTCTCTGTAAGAAATAGTCATATCCACTTATTCATTTACTCAAGATTCAATGTAATTTGTTGAACTGCCCCACTTTGTGTGATTGCTGCAGTAAAATGGATTTTCCATTTCCTTTCCCTCTGTCCGTGTAATTGATACCTATTATTGTATGGCATTCATTTTAAACCAAATAGTCAGATACCGCCATGCAGATAGACTACGGAAGAGGTCAACATTAGGGGGAAAAAAGGGAGAGAACAAAGACAAAAAGATTGCAAAGATAGAATATGATAGGGGAAGGACTAAAGCAGATGGCAACATGAAAGGAATAAGAGAAAATAGTGGTTTTCTCAATTCACACTATAATTTTACTGTTATTATCTAGTTGCTATTTCTATGTTCCTCTTTTAGTAACTGAAATTTTAAAAGCCAGCAGGGCTTCCTGATGGGTTAGTCCACCCAGTATTCAAGTACAAATAAGATACTTTTAAAAAGTGCTACAAGGTTGTCATGTAAGCTCATAGTTTTTTTAAAAAAAAATTTAACCATAGGACTATTATTAAAAGTTAATAATAATGGAAAGTTGGTAACATGGGATGAAACATCATGTGTAGTAGGAAGAGTTAAACTTAGTCGTGGAATATGTTTTTGCATCCTGGCTCTCCCAATTACTACTTATGTGATCTTGAATAAGTCATTTACTCTCCCTGGGTCTCAGTCTCCACATCTGTAAAATGGGGCTAGATGAACTAGATGATCTCTAATGTTCCATACAGCTATAGCTTTATGGTCTTATAATCCAAAGTGACAGAGAATGATTGTGAGATTTGTTAGAAAAGTCACAATTTCTCCTACTAACATATTCAGTCAATAGATAAATCCTCGTTTTACAAATATTGTAAATAAAATTAAATAAGTATCCAAATTCTATGCCATTTTCTCATCCCTAATTCTGCCAGTTCATTGTTGTCACACACAAAAAAAATTGGTCTACCTTAATGTAGAAATTAGATTGGAAATAACACCTACTATTTAGTCACATAAATGTCTCCTGTATAGAGAAAATATTTATCTGACATCAGTCATAAAGATGTCTCATGTAGCAAAAATATTTACCTGGTGACAAATGAAACACTAATTACTCAATTTAGATTTCACATAAGGGGGAAAGGAAGACATCTGAAAGAAAGAAAAGCCAGTCCAGAAGACAGAAGAAAAACATAACCCCAAGTCTACATATGGTCAGGAGACATTTTGAAAAGGTCTAGTTAGGTTATAGTTTCCTAGCAGCAAAACTTGGCCTACCTACAAAATGCTTGTATCAAAAGTGTTCATTTTTGTGGTTGGATGGGAGGCCCCTAGGAAGGAAAATAAAAACCATTTAGTTAAAGAATAATCAGCTCTGACCCTTTTTTATTCTTACCTATATATCAAGGGCAAGTAGAGGGTGCAGGGGATAAAGTGCAGGCTCAAGAGTCAGGAAGACTCATCTTCTTGTGTTCAAATGTGGCCTCAGACCAAAATGACTAAACAACAAAGATATATTGAGGGGATATGGGCGTGTCATCATATGGCTGGAAGGAAAGCAGAAAAGAAATCTCTAGCTACCCTTTCTCTCCCACCCCTCTTCTCCAAGGAAGACATGAGGGAAAATAGAAGGTTAGGGTCAGAAGCTTGGATACTCTATTTGCTTCAGACAGAGGCTTTGGGATTCTGGTTATACCTAATGGTCAAGGTGCTTTATGCAAATGATGAATAATCGCTAAGTGAAAATAATGTGTGTAAGATAACACTTCTCACTCTCGCTCTCCCTCAATTGCAAACAATTGGTACAGTATCCTATGCAGATAAAAGTTCAATATTAGTTTAGCAACACCAGTCAAATTGATACTGTTACCACTTTTGTTTTGATATAGGCTCCTTGAATCAAATGTTTATTACCAAACTCAAACTCAGAAGTCATTTAATCCAATCACCTCATTTTCCAGATGAGGAAACTGAGACCCAAATAGGTTAAGTGACTTGTCAAATGTCATACAATAGTTATTAACAAATGTAGAATTTGGATTCTGGTCGTTGGCCTCTAAATCCGTTGCTCTTTGAACTGTATAAACAATTCCTGTGCAACAAGTCATTTCCATTTTTACATGTTACACATGTCATTTAATGCTCAGTTAATGTTATATGTGATAGCTCGTGTAAGCATTATCCTTTCCCTTTTATAGATAAGGAAACAAGACTCAAACTTAAGCAATTTGCTGAAGGTCATAAAATTAGCAAATGGTAGAGTCCTTTATTTCAAATTTAATAATCTTTAATTCTTAAGCAGTTTTCCCTAAAATGTCTAGGTGACACAGTAGACAGAATATTGGATCTGGAATCAGTTCAAATGCTGCTTCAAATACTTACTAGCTTTGTGACTCTAGAAAGGCACAACCTCTATGTGCCTTACTTTTCTTATCTGTAAAATGGGGTTATAGTAGCACTTACCTTCTAGGGTTGTTGTCAGGATAAAATAAGATAATATAAAGTATTTTGTAAACCTTAATTATAGAAATACTAATTATTGTTATTATTATTATTTTTATTCTTAATTACAGCATTAATTGGTTTTAACTAGACTTATTCCCACCTACCCTTAAATGTTCTTTTCTCACTCTAACACGAGTCAATAGAGATTGGAAAATACAAATTTTGCAAATTAAGATTTGTGAAATCTTCATCATGAATGGCTACTGAAGGCATTATTAAGTACAGAACCCTTTTAAAAAAAGTATATTAGGTCCTAAGATTTAAAGCTTAGAAGGGACTTTAAATTTCCTCTAGTTCAACAACCTCATTTTACAGATGACAGGAACATAGATTTAGAGCTAAAAAAGGGAACCTAGTCACAAAGCTATTTATTCCAACTTCTGTATTTTATAGATGAAGAAACTGAGGCTCAGAGAGGTCTGAGAACTTGCTGCATACAATCCAGATCATAAATATCAGAGCCAAGTTGCAAACCCTAGCCTCCAACTTTATAACCAGTACTCTTTTTAATATAACATTATGCCTTTGAATGACCCAAATTATGATTTTGAAAATAAAATAAAGATCATAATGATTACATAAGGCCAGGATTCTAAGTAACCTAAGCTAAATGACATTTTTCTAGTTGTTGTTGGAAGACAACAAAATTAAAAACTAATTAAAATTGTAAAATACTAAGTATAAAATTAATGGAGTTATCTTAAATTTGAGCTTAAAATGTCTGTTATACCATCTAATCAATAGTTGAAGAAAATCAACCATTCTATCATTTAATCAACAAATATACATTGTTCTACTGTACTAGATTCTGGGGATGCACACACAAAGAATAAAACAATTACTATATGTGGTAATAGAGGAATGAAGAAATACATATTTACATATATATGTATACATATAAACATATACACAACATAAATATAAAGTTATTAAATACATTCACCCAGAATAATTAAAATATAAGGAAGTATGGAAAGGAAGCATTAACAGTTGGGATTCAGGAGATACTTCTTGTTGATAGAAACTTGAATGGAGCGACTCTATGAGGTGAAGGAAAGCTAGAGTACATTCCAGGCAAGGGAGAATGGCCAGTGCTAAGTCACAGAAATGAGTGATGGAGTATAATGAGTGAGGATCAAAGAGGAATAGAAATTTGGCTGGATAGCAGAGTGTGAGAGCAAGAATAATGCCAAATTGGTCTAGAAAGATAGGTTACAGATAAGTTGTGTAGGGTTTTAAAATAAAATAGAGAGGTTTATCTTAGAGTCTATTTGAGCCATTGGAGTTAATTGAGTAGAAGAATCACATGGTCATATCTGTGCTGAAGGAAAATGACTTCAGCAGCAGTGTGTTGGATGGATTGAAGTGGGGAGAAATTCAAATCAGAGATCAATTAGGAGGCTATTGCAACAATCTAGGTGAAGATCAAGTCAAATCAACAAGCATTAATTAAGGACCAATTATGTGGCAGACACTGTACTAAGCTCTTAAGATACAATAAAAGGCAATAAAAAAAAAAGTCCCTGATCTCAGGGAACTCACAGTCTAATGGCACAGATGACATGTAAACTACTATGTACAAATATCTTACAGACAGAATAAATTGGAGACAATCTTATGGAGAAAACACTAGCATTAAGAATGATCAAGAGAGAGTATTCTGGAGTGGAGTAGATCAGAAAATTCGAAGCTCTCCAGATTTTCCCCACAAATAAGACAAAATAGTGCCTCATGGTGAACATAGAATGGTAAAAATAAATTAGAGTTGGGGCAGAACAGTGGTCGTCTTGGGACAGCTGGAGAAAATCCAAAGAAAAATCCCAGGACCTAGGTTTTGTCCCTGTGAAGGTTAGTTTCACTGAAACAGCAAGAGGTAAGCCATAGGGTTAGCTGGGTTGGGAAGTAGCCTTGGCCCCAATCACAGACATTTTCATGTCCTGGACAGTATGGGAGTGTCATGTGTCTGAGTGGGAAAAGATTGAGGGAACCCTCTGCTGATAAGGCATACCAGGCCTAGCTATGTGGCTGAGACATGGCCCTGGGTGAGTAGGAACCAGCATACGTCTCCTGACTGCAGAAGCAGTGGGGCAGGGCACTTACTGGAGGGTGGAGTTCTTGGTTTCTATTCCAGGCCAGAGGGGAGAACTGAAGGAGTATCTGAGACCAGAGGCACCATCCCCCATACCCCAGGCCTAGAAGTGATTACAAAAAAAAAGCTGCTACAAATAAAAGAAATGAGCAGGCAAAGGGGAAAAACCTAACTATAGAAAGTTACTATGGGAATAGAGAAGAATGGGGTTCATCTTCAGAGGAGGATACTGATGCAAAATTAAAAAGTCTCTGCTACCCCAAGGAGTAATGTCAAATGGTTACCTGCCCAAAAAGAATTCATAGAAGAACATTAAAAAGATTTAAAAATCAAATGAGATTGAGGAAATTTTTTAAATAAGAACAATCCAAGGAAAACAAGATTATGAAAAGAAAGTTAACCAACTTGAAAAGGAGATCCAAAATCTTTCTTTTTTTTTTTGTGAAGCAATGGGAGTTAAGTGACTTGCCCAGGGTCACACAGCTAGTGTCACATGTCTGAGGCTGGATTTGAACTCAGGTCCTCCTGATTCCAAGGCCAGAGTTCTATCCACTGCACCATCTAGCTGTCCCCTGATCCAAAATCTTAATGAAGAAAATGAATCCTTGAAAATTAGAATTGGGCAAGGGAAAGCCAGTGAAGTTATAAGAGAACAAGAAATAATAAACAAAATATAAAGAATGAAAAAAACAGAAGACAATGTGAAACATCTCATAAGAAAAATAACTGATCTGGAGAACAGATCAAGAAGAGAAAACATAAGAATAATTGGACCATGATAAAAAAAAAAGAGCCTTGATATAATAACACAAGAAATAGTTAAAGAAAATTGTGCTGAAATGTTAGAACAAGAGGGGAAAGTAGAAATAGAAAAAAAAAATCCACCAATCACCCCCAGAAAGAGATCCTATCAGGAAAATCTACAGGAATACTGTAGTTAAATCCTGAAACCACCAGCTCAAGAATGAAATACTACAAGCAACAAGGAAAAAAAATCAATTTAAATATAGTGGAGCCACAATTAGAATCACACAATACCTAGTAGCAGTGACATTAAAAGACTTCTAGTCTTGAAATACTATACATCAAAGAGCTAAAGAACTGGGGTTGTTGCCAAAAATATCATACTCAGCAAAGTTAAGCATAATCCTGAATGAAAAAAAGAAAAAGATATTCAATGAATTGCCACACTTTCAAGATTTTGTTTTAAAAAAATCTGAACTTAATAGAAAATTTGACATACAAGATCCAAGAGAAATATAAGGTATACATAAAAGACTAATTACAAGGGACTCAATAAGGACAGACTGTTCACTTTTTGTATGTCTAAGATTGTTAGTAGTAATTGGGTAGTTAAAAAAAAAAAGTCTGGGGTAGACCTGAGTATGATGTGATTCTAAAAAGTAAAACTATTTAGGAAAAGGTAAAAAGATTAATTATCCTATACAAATGAGATTTGAGAGGAAGAACTGACACAGAGGAATTATATGGGGGAAGAGGGCTGGTAGTTCTGGAACCCTTCTCTCATTGGGAATGGTTTAAAAAGGAAACAATACATTTATATCTAGAAGGGTATAAAAGTCTTCTAAATTCAGAAAGAAATGGAAAGGTAAAGGCATATGGAGAGGCAGAGGATAAAGGAGGGATTTTTAGAGGGAACCCTACTCACATCAGATAAGGTAAGGGCAAAGGGAGAGGGGGAGAGGATAAAGGAAGGATCTTTGCAGGGGGGAGGTTAAGTAATAGGAGATCAAGGTAGTGGGAAGAAGGAAAGTAGAGGAGTCGTGAGGGATAAGAAATAAGAGATACACAAAAACATGGAATAAAGATAAGGAATAGAATTTGTTGGGGAAAAAAGCAGAGGTAGTTATCATGATTTCAGACAAAATTAAAGCTAAAATAGATTTAATCAAAAGAGAAAAATAGGAAAACAATGCTATATGTCAGTCATATTAATCAATATTCTTTTAGACTATTGCTGTGGTGTATGAAATGATGAGTTGGTGGACAGAAAAATATGGAAAGACTTGGACTTATGAGGAAGATGTTATCTACCCTCAGAGAAAGAAAGGATAAACAAGTATAGTATGGTTTTACAAATATGCATATGAAGGTATATGTGTGTATGTATATATATACACATATATATCCATACATACATATACATATTAGTATAATTATAGATATCTAAGTATATGTGTATGTATGTAGGTGTGTATGTATTCTTATATATGTTTGGGTATATGTGTGTGTGTGTGTGTATATATATATATACATATATATATATATATATATGTATACGTGTGTGTGTGTCCACACTTAATTGTAGC
This sequence comes from Vombatus ursinus, assembly GCF_900497805.2. NCBI lineage: Eukaryota > Metazoa > Chordata > Mammalia > Diprotodontia > Vombatidae > Vombatus > Vombatus ursinus. The sequence continues at coordinate 7,700,157 of NW_020949613.1, read as the reverse complement.
CTTGTTGGGGGAGGAGAATAGGAAGAGAGGAAAGAAAGAACAAAGTTAAAAAGTGCACAGCAGAGAACAAAAAAAAAGCTTACAAGGATGCGAAGAAAAGGTGGCCACCTCTGAATACAATGTGTAGTATTTATTAAATGGAAATTTATTGCTACGTATTTTGAATCTTCTTTTACATTCTGTTGTTCACATGGCAATGTTTTTTTTCTTTTCTTATTTTGTATTTAAGTTTTAGTATTTAAATTTATAATATGCTTCCTTTTTTCTTATTGTGTATTTAAATTTTAGTATTTATGTTTAAAATAAATTAATAAAAAAAGAGGGGAAAAAGAGTGACTAAGAAAAGATTTTTGTAGAAGGTAGGATTTTATCTGAAACTTGAATAAAGCTAGGGAAGTCAAGAAATAGTGATGAAGAGGAAGAGAGCAGATGAAGACCTTAACTAAGGTGATAGCTGTAGAAAATGGAAAGAAGAGGTTGGATGAGAATGATTTTGTGAAGGCAGAGAGAATAATATTAGGCAATTGATTGGATATGTGGGATGAGGGAGAGTGAGGATTCCAGAATAATGCCAAAATTATTGATCTGAGACATTATCCTAGAAGGCAGAAATAAAGAAACTTGGTGCAGGTATGGATTTAGAAAGAAAGAAAATTAATTCTGTTTTAGTGCTATCCACTTTCAGAGAGAAAACTGATGAATTCTGAGTTCAGATTGGAGCAGACTTTTTTCAATTTCTTTTTCTTGCTTTTTCCCCCCACAACATGGCTAAGATGAAAATATATTTTACATGACTTCACATGCATAATTGCTGTCATGTTGTTTGCCTTCTCAGTAGGTGATCGAGATGCTGGAGGGAGGGAAGGAAAAAAAATTAATTGAATGTTAAAAATAAATAAATACAAATTTTAAAAATAATTCTGCTTTATACATTTTGAGTTTAAGATGCCTCCTTGACATAAGGTTTAAATATCCAACAGGTAATTAATGATCTAGGAATGAAGCTCAGGGGAGAGACTGAACTTGCATATGTAGACATGAGAGTCACTTTATAGAGATGATAGTTTAAAAAATGGGATCCAATTAGGTTACCAAGATAAAGAAAGTATAGATGGAAAAGGACCAACATGGAATCATGGGGAACCCCCACAGTTAGGGAGTATAACATAGATGATAAGCAAACAAAGGAGACTTCTCAGGACTGGTCAAACAGGTAGGAGGCAAACTCAGAGAATAGTGTCACAAAAGCCCAGAAAGAAGAGACTGTCCAGGAGGAGAGGGTGGTCAATATTGACAAATGCAAAAAATAGTTTGATTAAGAAAAGCATTATAAAAAGAAACAAACATAGAAAACAACAGATTCGTTCATTAAGAAATCATTAGTTACTTTGGAGAGAACAGTGGTTAAGTGATGAAGTCCAAAGTCAGACTGCAAATAGACGAAGAGTGAGTTCTAGGAGAAGAAATGGAAATACTGAGAATGGACACCATTTTACAAGGAGTTTAACTGAGAAAAGGAGAAAATATAAAACGATAGCTTGAGGAAGTGGTATTACCTAATGAAGACTTTTTTTTTCCTTGAGGATGAGGAGATGAACACGTTTAAATGTAGTAAGGTTGTTGATAAGAAGAGATTAAAGATTCAAGAGAGAGGGATAATTGAGGATGTAATCTGCTGGAAAAGCAGGAAGGGATGGGATTAAGTGTAATTCTAGAGGGAGTGACCTTGGCAAGGAGAAGTTTCCACATTTTCATAGAGATTAAGGGAAAAGAAGAGAGGGTGGAGTGACATTTCAAGGGATTTCAAGATGAAAATAATGGGAAAAGAAAAAAAGAGTCACAATTCTACCATTAAACATGAAGCAACAAAACTTTATACCAGGAGTATTATAATAGGATCATAACTTTAGGCCTAAAAGAGGTTATCCAACCACCCTCTTTTTATAGATAAGGAAACTGAGGTCTAGGGTCTTTAAATGAGTTGATTAAAGTCACGTAAATGAAGATTTGAATTTTACCTTATAAGTATTAATTCATTGTTGTGAATTATATATAAAGTTATTTGAAATATGTTTATAAAATCTAATGAAAAGTTGCAGCAATTTTCCAGATGGAAAGAAAAATACACTCTACTCTTAAGAAAAACAAACTAAGGTTTGGGTCTGAATTAGATGGATCAGCTGTTGACTTTAATTGGATTTACCAAGCAATTGTTTAGCCCTCCCTATCACTTAGCAGAAGACCTAGACAGGTTAAATCTATGGGTGCAGATGAATTCGACAGATTCAAAACATTTGATCTGATTCATTACAGCTCACCTTTATGGCTATGTGGCCCAGCAGGGTCCCTGAAATACCCTTTCTGTCATGAATGCTGCATTAGCTAGCCTCCAGTGAATCAAGTTGAAGGTATTTTATCGTCCCACAGCAAATTCACCCAAATTAGACTGCCCCATGTCCATCTCCATTTTGAAGATAAAGGCAAACAGTCTGAAAAACCTTAACTGAGCCTGGAGTTTCTCTGAAAAATACCAATCAGAAAAACTTTCAAACTCTGCATTACTGACTCACAGTCATGTGTTCAGATAACTACATAGGTATTACACACCATCAGCTCTCATGTGTACAGGACCATATGGATGCCTGATTAATTTGTGAGATCAAGAAATGCATTTCTTTCCTAGACTACCATAGGTGACTAATTAAAATATGAATACTTAGCTTAAACAAGATACAACACCTAAGTTGTTAATGATAAAACAGCCTCTCTGCTCTTGGGGATGTAAGATAATCTTCTTATACAAGTCAAGACAGAATACAAAATCACTTCCCTTTGCTCTGCAGCTTTCTCTATAACAAAGTACAATACCGACATCATGCAGGGGTTCTCTAAAGTATACTCTAATTTCTATTACTCACACTTCTTTAATAAATACTTTCCCTTCCAAAGCTGTATCTGTTGATGGAAAAATAAATATATCATCAGAAGCACTTTATTGTGTGTGTATATATGTTTAGAATTCATTTCAAAATTATATTAAAAGCATACTTTATCTCTTAGATCAAAATATCTCTTAGAAATATAAATGGAATTAGTGTGATAGCTAAAGTATCTAAAGTATAGCTTAAGTAGATAAAATGACATCTGCCAATAATTAATAAATCAGGAGATCATGACTTCTTGGTTGCCTAATGAGCTGTAATACATACACACATACATATGTATGTATGTGCATGTATATGTACATGTATATGTATGTGTATATATATACACACATATATGTGTGTATCACCTTATTTTTATTATAGCAAGACATCATCCTCGTCAATCTTAAAGCAGAGACTGAATGTGCAATTTGTCTTTATATTTTCTAAATTATAACTTTTTTTAAAAAAGTTAACCTTTTAGCAATAAATGAAGCAGTATGATAGAGTAAAAAGACTAGGGTTAAAATACTACCTCTGCCATTTAGTAGTTTTGTGACTAACAAATCACTTTACCTTGCTTGGCCTCAGATTCTTAATTTATGATTATAAATGTAATTAAAAAGCCAATAACATCTTCATTTGCATGGTGTTTTGAAGATTGCCAAATTCTATCCTTTCAGTGTTTAACTTTCCATGAATTTATGTATTTTTTTTAAAGGAAGATGGTCAGTGCCAAAAATGTTAAGCATTAATCAAGTTCTTAAGTACTCACACTCAAATGGATCTGTGATCTAATTGACTCTGGAGTTCCCTTGAGTGATTCCAGTCACATTATTCATACTTTCCCAATCTGTGAAACACCCATATCTTCAAAGTTTTCCATAAGGTTCACCCAATATGTTAGAAGCCTTCCTTGACTTCTCCTGACATCATACAAGAGTTAATGGAGCCATTTGGCTGTGCATCTGCCATCTCTTATCTTGTCACACGATGAGCCCTATCATTCCTACCATTCCTTGATGATATCTTTTACTCCTCTTCCTTAGAACTCCTTATTGGTTATATACTGAAGCTTGCTTATGTCCTCTATGTACCTCCCCATTGACTTCTGTATGATACTTTAGTTCTTCAGAGACAATAGTGTTCCTCATCTATCTCCCATACAGCCAATATAATCAAAATATTGATATTATACAGATGGATCTTTGCTCTTATAGGGAGCTTGAGATCTGGGAAATAACTTTACAGTGTCCTGAAAATTTTTATTTTAAAAAAGTAGGGTTTTTTTTTAATAACCATTGTTTCATGAGTGAACTTCACCAGAGATGTCAAACATGCAGTCTGTGGGCTAAATATTACCTACATCACCCCCAAGTGCAGCCAAACCAGATTAAAATGCAATTAGGAAGTATCTAACAAAATAAATTAAAATCAAAATAAAACATAAGCAATATTGCATTTTAAAATTAAGTCAATATTTGTTCTTCACAGACCCTTATGTAGTTGTCACTATTTCTTTTTCCCTTTTTTATTTATTTTTTTCATTTATTCATTTTTGCATTTAACAGCATTTTATTTTTTTCAAATTACATGTAAAGATAGTTTTCAACATTCATTTTTGTAAGATTTGAGTTCCAAATTTTTCTCCCTCCCTCCCTTTTCTTTCCTTTCCCCAAGACACTAAGCAACCTGATATAGGTTATACATGTACATTCATGTTAAACATATTTCTACATTAGTCATGTTGTGAAAGAAGAATCAGAATAAAATGGAGAAACCACAAGAAAGAAAGAAAAAATAAGTGAAAATATTATGCTTCAGTCTGCATTCAGATTCCATAGTCCTTTCTCTAGATATAGATAACATTTTTCATCATGAGTCTTCCAGTCATTGTCTTGAATCATTGTATTTCTGAGAAGAGCTAAGTGTATCATAGTTGATCATCTCACAATATTGCTGTTAGTGTATACAATGTTCTGATGGTCCTGCTCACTTCACTCAGCATCAGTTCATGTAAGACTTTCCAGGTTTTTCTGAAATCTGCCTGCTCATCATAGAACAATAGTGTTCCATTACATTCATAGACCACAACTTTTTCAGCCATTCCCCAACTGATGACATCCCCACAATTTCCAATTCTTTGCCACCACAAAAAAGAGCTGCTATAAATATTGTTGTACATACATGTTCTTTTCCTTTTTTATGATCTCTTTGGGATGCAGACCTAGTAGTGGTGTTTCTGGTTATAAGGGAGTGGTCACTATTTCTATTTGAGTTTGACACCATTAGTTTTGACAGATCAAAGCCTTTTTGTTCTTCATTTGTTTCTGACTTTTCATGACCCTATGGACCATACCATCCATGGAGGTTTCTTGGCAAAGATGTTATAATGATCTGCATTTCCTTCTCCAGTGGATTAAGGCAAACAGAGGTTAAGTGACTTGCCCAGGGTCACACAGCTAGTAAGTGTCTGAGGCAGGATTTGAACTCAGGTCTTTCTGATTCCAGGCCTAGCACTCTTTCCACTGAGCCACCTAGCTGCCTCCTATCAAAGCCTTACAGGAACTTAATTCATTTTAATAACTTTCCATTTCTCAGTGTATTTACATAGTTTCATAATGTAAAATCATGCAGTTTTGTGAGTTAATCCTACAAAACAATACTGAGTCCAGAAAGGACCTTAAAAGCCATTTTGTCCAACTTCCTTATTTTATGAAACAAGAAATGAATCCCACAGTTTTAGTAACTTGCCCAATGCCACACAGCTAGTACACAAAAGAGGCAGAATTTGAACTCAAATCCTTTGTTTACAAATTTATCAATTGTCCCATGACAACCTCATAATTAAACTTCAGAATTAAATCATTATTGTTTAAATATACTTTATACCCAGTAATTAAAGTTGTTTCTAAATTCCTTTTCAAATTCTCTCACTTCATTTCATTATTGTCTTTGGAGATATAACCAGAGCTAAATCAATGTATAGAATGCATGTTTCTGGTAAATAGCCTGACTTCTCCAACTCATCCATAAAATGGTCTAATTGATAAGTCCACTTCATAACCTCACAGCTTGTGAGAAAAATCAACCTATCAAATAAGTCCTCAGAGATATGCCATATCTTCCAGTTCAGTGACATCATAAAGTTAAGGTAACAAGACCTAAATTAGTGAGACCTTCTGACGATGTATTGCAAGAACACTTCATATTTTCTTGGTTAACATCAAGACCAGAGTCCAATCCTTATTGCATTTGTATTTCTTTTTTAAAGAAATAATCAGATTGAAAATGCAAGAATGAATGAAGGATATTTTGCTTTCTTAGCAGTGGGAAATCCTGAAGCAGGAAATCCCATGGAATTCATGACCTATGACTTGGTAGATAAGGCATAGGGAGTGGCTTTAGGTATATAGAGCTAAAGTGACTTATCCAGGTTCATATAAATAGCAAAAGTAAAAGACAAGATTTGAACCAATGTTTTCCTGACTCTAAGTCCATCAACCTATCCACTAAACCAGTATGGTTCTCAATATCTGGCTCATAATACTTTTGGTGTTTTGTTTTGTTTTATTTTAAATCTGGATTTGTGATTTCCTTGGTTAAATTCTCACCCCCAATGTATAACAGGAATTTATCTATAACTTAAATTCTTTGGGAGACAGTAGTGGCCCTAAGAGATTAAGCAATTTGACCATGATCCCAGACTTATTACAAGTCAAAGGAAGGACTTGAATTTTGATCCTCCTGACTTTAAGCCTGGCTATTTTGCCATGATGTCTCTTCATAATTAAATATGGAGATTTTTCCTTAATATGTTAGTGGGTTTCCTTCTCACTATCTTCCTACTAAAGACTTCCACATCTAACATACGTGAGGGTTTTGTAGCAATTTTGAAATGATGCATGGGAAAGAGCTTGGTAAATGCTATGCAAATAAATCAACACTTCTGATTTCAGTTATGAATTCTGCTTACTTGACAGGTACAAAGCACTCCTCCATTATGAGCACAGGAACAGAAATTTTTGATTATTGTTATTGTTTCTGTGAAGCTTCTGAAGTAGACAGGAAGTTTGTGAGGTTATCAATTCATATCTGGGAACATGGAGAATTAAATATCAAATAGGCTACACCCTGCTAAGTTATATAATGTGCTTCTTAAGGAAAAAAAGTCAAGCAATAATACATAAGAAATAAAAAAAAGTCAGTCACTCTGCTAAAATGTTTCTTAATGTTCTACACCACCATAAAAGCTGGCTTTATTTATTACAAATAATGAAACTGTAGAGTTAAACTAATCAAATTCAAATCAGTTCAACAGCGTAATTTTCAGCTGAAGAGGTGCTTAGGAAACGCCAAATGAACTCAGCAACGGAAGGCTCATTGCCTCTTAATCAAATGCAGTCAGCTTTAAACATCAGCCAGCCAGGTGATGAGTCTGTCATTTCTCAGATCTGTTCTTTGCAGGACGTTGTCAGGAAGGTTTGACAGCTCTCAAACTTGCCACCTCATTTGTCCCTGTTTATGAACTTCATGTTGATCTACAAAAACTTCTGGTTGGGGAGATAGAGAACAATGACACTTCTATCAAAACAGACATCTATACATATGTGTGTATGTATATATACATACATGTACACACATATCTATATATACACATGCATATATACACATATGCATGTGTGTATATTAAATGACTTGTTACGTATTATATGTGTGCGCAAGCGTGTGTGTGTGTGTGTGTGTGTGTGTATACACGAACATACATACTGGCAGCTGGGTGGTGTAGTGTATAGAGTGTAAGGGGAGTCAGGAGGACTGGAGTCAGGGGGACCTGAGTTCAAATCTGATCTCAGACACTTACTAGCTGTGTTACTCTGGGCAAGTCGCTTAACCTTGTTTGCCTCAGTTTTCCTCATCTAGAGAAGAAAATGGCAAGCCACCCCAGTATCTTTGCCAAGAAAACCCCAAATGGGGTCATGAAGAGTTGGACACAACTGAAAACAAAATAACAAAATATATGTATGTATATGTATATATATATATATATATATACACATATATATGTATATTTATTCTGCTGCATGCAGCAAATATCAATCAGGGTTTATGGTGTGAAAAGATGCTTAATTTCCAAAAAGAAATTTTCAACACCTTTTTCTTCAACTCTAGTTTTACTTTTTTCCCCTTATGTCTAATTGAGTACAGTTACTTTAGAGAACTGAAGAATATTAATGATTAATAGCCTTTCTCTCAGAGAAACACAAGCTTGTAATACATCATTAGCGTTCAGAGATCAGAGCTCTTGAATTAGAAGGGGAAGCCATGGGTGAATATATTACCGCTCTGTACAATTAACTTGTACCAGTCAGAAATCAGCTCCTTTCAGAATTAGACCAATGCCTGCTCTTCACTGAAAACCTATTTGCAGGATAATTGTACAGCTCCTTACAAGCTTCCTCCTAAAGGAAGAGAGATGAATTAATATGCACCAAGAAATTGTCTAGAAGCCCATCTTTGATCTACCCTTGGCAGGGGAAAGTGGGGGTATCAACATAGACAATAACATAAGGAAGGCAGAGTTATGAACAGGTGCTGAGTATCAGGTTAAGGAGGGCAATTGAAATGTAAAGGATTGGCCTCTCTGGTGGGATGAACTATCTGACCCTTATCTGAGTTAACTTGACCCCATCATCTCTATTTTAGCCCTGATTTGATCTGCAGTTTCAAGGCAACAAGGCTGACGCTACACAGACCATTTTCCTTTGCAGGTTTGATTTTTTTTCTTTGGCTTTTACAATAAACACCAAAGGCAGGGAGTGGGCAAGGGAGAAGATATATTGAACCTTGATGAATGTTTTTTACTCTGATAGAGTACATGTCAATTAAATTGTTGTGATGCTCAGAACTGGGGGGATGTTTAATGTGAGTTGGGGTACCCATGAAACTTGGTTCTTTCATGTCTTCTTCAAGTGCATTTATCAAATAATTCAGGGGATAAAAGTGGCCCCATAAACATTAATTGAACAGCCATTAAGCAGGATAGCTGTTTGTTTGGGGTTGATGGAGGACATAAAGCTTCATACCCTGTGGTGGAAAACAATTAGGTCTGATGATGAACACACCATTAAATGTACTATTACCAGTCTTCTATCTGTCTAACTTTATAAAATAGCAGTCAGCTGTAGTCAAAAGCTTGCACAAGTGATAGGAAGTCATATTTTTACTGTCATGTCATCACCCGTTATAAATATTGTAGTGTTTCTAATGCTTTATGCTAATGGCAGTGACTAATGGTAGTCATTATCTCCATTCAATCTCATAAAAAAAAACTTCCTCAAGAGAGACTGCTCATAACTAGAATGCTATTTAAAATTAAACTGTTTCTAAAACACCGAAAATAAAAAGCACTTAAATACAAGAGGTTGGATGTCTGATTTATTTTGTTTTGAGTATGTTTGACAACTGCTGCCATCATTAACTTTGCCACCAACCAAATTGATATTCCACACCATGGTGCCTTATAGAATCATATGTATATGTATGTGCATGCACAATGCTTTAAAGCTGTTGTTTTGTTCTGTTTTGTTTTGTTTTTTGCCCATTTGAGAATATAGGTGAAGATTTATGATAAGTAAACTGATGGCTGAAATAAATCTGACACTGACCCTTTGGAGATTTGGCATTTTTAACAAGGAAGGTGAGTTCTCATCCATTTCTGATTTCAGTTATGAATTCTGCTTATTTGACAGATACACAGCACTCCTCCATTTTGAGAACAGGAACAGAAATACTTGAATGCATGAAGCTGCTCTTTGCAACTGATCAGTGCTAAGTGGGATGTTAAATTTATGCCAAACAAGTAAGTGTTCATTTTGGTTTCATTATAAGTGGCCATAGCAGAGTCAGAATGTGGTGACTTTCCTGGGCCAAAAATATCCATATTTCATATAAAATTTCCCCATTTCAAACCTTCAGGACTTACATGTCAATGTTCTGAGATTATATACGTTTGTGTATGCATGCATATGAATATATACACATAAATTTACATATATGCATGCAACACACTCCCATATGTATGATTCTAATCAGTACAGTTTAATCAGTGTAATACTTTCCAGGCAGCTTTGTCTTACTTGGGACAGCACGGTGTAGTTGATAGAGTGCTGGGTTTAGAGTCAGAAAGATTTGTTTCTAAATCTCTTACCTGACTTCCTAGGTCTCTGACCTTGAGAATCAATACCCTCTATATTCTTTTGTCAATGCCAAAGAATTTGTCTACTACCTAAAAGATTATGATGTGCCTTACAGATACTGGAATTCTAGCATTAAGGAGGAAGATGTTGAGAGAGTATTGGATTTCACCATACTCTGAGCTAAGCAATTACTGTATCATCTTCTACATTGCTGACTATTTTTTTCCAAGAAAAAAGTTCTTAAAGAGTGGAGTTACTACCCATACAGTGTATTAGGGCTTCATTACCACCTGGGAAGTAACTATGGATATAACTTCCGTCTGGAGCCAAGACAGCCCCAAATGGTAAAGATATTCCAATGTCATTGTGGTTTTGACTAAGTAATACTAATTATGGTTATACTAAGTATGGGTTTTGTGGTGATAAAATTGATATGTGACTCAGGCAAGCAGGTTCTTTCATGAATTTTGTTGCCATATGATCTAAGGAAGAAATTCCAAAATTCTACCTAATTTTATTTAACTATACAAATATATTGTGTGTCTAAAGCATTTTGTACATTGTATATTTTTATGGATTTGGGGAAATTGAGAGAAAGAGGTGTTTGAAATCAAGATCCCTTAGTCCTCTTGATATAGTAACCTGCACTCAACACCCAGGCCTATGTCATACATTGGACTATTCATAAAGATCTCTCAAAGCTTAGTTGCTCTCTATCACCAGGCTACATACTAGTTCCATTCTATTACAAAGCTACATTCTGCTATGATAAATTAATCAGTGCTAATGTATTCAGTAGGTGCTAATGAGCACTAATTGTTTTAATATGTTACTTCCCTCGATAGGATATTTATAGTTTGGCTGGTTCCTTCTGAGGGTAAAGCTACCACTAGATGGAGAAATTTCAAAGGTGGATGACTCAGGAACTGTGAGATGCTGGTGGAGAAATTATTGGGGACTGGGGCAGAGGGGGATGGTTTTCTCAGTTGTCATAAAATCATGTTACATAAGTGATTCTTGGTTCCTCTGTAGGAGGCCTGTGTAGGCCTAATTTTGACTTTCTGCAAGAAAGAAATGTTGAATGAAAGGCATTAATGATAACTCCTTTGTATAGAATCATTTATAGCTCCATGATATACATAGCAAAAGTATGATTATCCTCATTTTACAAATAATGAAAATAATATTCTGGGAAGTTAAAGTGACTTTTCTAAGGTTATATAGCATTCGAATCCAGATCTCTGAGCATTAAGACCCAGTGTTCTTTCTACTATAAAATTCTACTTCTCCTAAGTCTGTTTCTATCAAGTACAGATTAGTTTCACTATAGCCAAAAAGAAGTGGGGATGGAGAATCAGGTGAGCTTATAGTAATATTTTTCAGTGCTTCATATTCATTCATTCCTTTATGATTTTTCCTAACACTTTTTCAATCAGTAAGTGCTAATTAGCTAACAATTCAGAAATAGATATCTGTATGCATATGTATATCTTTATCATCCATCTCTATCTGTATGTATATGTGTATCTATCTTTATTCATAGTGTGTATTTATTTATAGAGAGACATACAGAGAGATAACTTAAGGAGAGAGAAGACTGAGATATAGAGAAAGAGAGAGATAACATAGAGAGATGAAAGCTAGGAGGCAGAGTGTTGTACTTAAAAAAAGCAAAAAGACGAGGATTCCAATTCCATCTCCAGCAATTACTAGTTAGTCATTTCAACTCTTAGAGGTTTGTATGTTACCAATAGTGCCTATAGTCCTTATCTCCCAGGATTGTTGTGAGGTACAAATGAGAAAATGATATACACCTATAAGCTTCTTTTACCCAGAGAAACAGCCTAACATAGTGGGTAGAGGGCGGTCCTGGGAGTCAGGAAGATCTAGGTTCAAGTACTGCCTCTGATACGTATTTGCTGTGTGACCCTAGGCAAGGCAGGATACTTAGACATATTTCTAAGACTGTATTTCATAGACAAGTAGCTAATGTATATCAGTAGAGGGTGTGTCTTATTAGGTAGTTCCCCCTTCTAATAAAATCATAGATCTATCTTCATAGTTATATAATTTATATATTATTTTAATCATGTATTAATCACCAGCTATATGGTAGCACTGGGTATAAAAAGAATGAAAATGAAACTGTCTCTTCTATAAAGGATACGCATATGCATATGTATCTACATGCAGACACATATGTATGCATATATACATATTTGAATATAGTAGTATACACATATTAATTTAGGCTGTTATTATGCAGAAAGAGAGATAACATGTTTTTGACACTGTAGGGTAGAGACCTGTCCTCTATGCCAGGAAGATGTGGATTCAAGTCACTTAACCATTCAGTATTCTAGACAACTCCTTAAGAATATACATGGAATATCAGATTGCTTGCAGCCTTGGGAAAGGAGAGAGGGAGATAGAAAAAAATTGGAGCTCAAAATCTTATAGAAGTGAATATTAAAAACTAAAACTAACTAAATAAATTTATTTAAAAAAAGAAATTTGAAAGAAAAAAAGAATATATGTTGCAAAGAAGGTGCCAGCGTGCATTGGTAGAGGGAGTTTCTTTTATCAATGAAATCATAGGTCCCATCCCAGTAGATATACAAACATATATCTATATGTTGAACATTATCTTAAGTGCAGTAGAAAACAAAATTGCTGTTGTTTTAGTTGTGTTCAACTCTTCAAGAAGCCATTGAGGTTTCCTTGGCAAAGAAACTGGAATGATTTGCCATTTCCTTCTCCAGCTCATTTTACAGATGAAGAAACTGAGGTAAACAGGGTTAAGTGACTTGCCCAGGGTCACACAGCTAGTAAATGTTTGAGGCCCAATTTGAACTCAGGAAGAAGAGTCTTTTTGACTCCAGGCCTGGTACTCTATCCACTGTGCCCCCCAGCTGCCCAGAATACAAAATAAAACAAAATAAAACCTCCACCAGCAGCAGAGATATCCTTTGCCCACAAAGTAAGTATACAATTTAGCTAGGGAGAAGAGTGTTAAGGGGAGGTAGATATGATAGAGAGTGACAGGGGGAAAAAGCGAAAGACAGACAGAGAGAGAGAGACAGAGAGAGAGAGAGAAAGACAGAGACAGAGACAGAGAGAAGAATGATAAAGAATCCAGCCACTATACTAAGTACTATGGACCAAGGTTCCAGTGGGAGTATGAGATGATGGAGATGAGGGGGACAAGGAAAATAGCCATAATGCATAAGTATATCTGTTTATGTGAATATATATACACATGCATGTATGTACATTAACATGCATATTTATATGTCCATATGTATATCCACATGTATACATCTATGCATCACAATTATTAAAAGCCCATATGTATATGCATATATTTATGTAGACACCAATGGACTCTACCTACTGATACTCTAGAGTGCTAAATTTTGTGGTACAGGAAATTGGACAAATAAGATAGAATATTATAAGGCATAATAATTCGTATAGAACAAATGATAAATTTTTGAAGACTTAGGTAAAGGAGAAATAAGTGTGGAATGGGATTTTAAAGGAAAGCCTGAAGGAAGATCTGGGCCTGGATAGACTACTGTCAAGCAGAGGTATGCAGTTTTTCATTCCATTTTTCTTTAATTCAAAAATAAATCCAAATCTGAGCTTCCATAGAGCTCTGTGTCTATATATTTCAGATTTCTAGAGGTTTTTCACTGACACAGTCTATGATATTAGTTTCTTGTTTGTTTTTGACATGGTTAAAGTGAGAATGTGTTTTACTTGACTATATATTTGTAATAAATTTTGATTTTCTTGCTTTTTCAATAAGGTGGGGGAGACAGGAGGGATAGAATTTTGGGAACTTAAAATTAAAATGATTTTTAAAGAAAAGATGGCACTAATAAATTTCTACTGTGCTTGCTAAGTATTTTTATCACCTTGCTCAAACCTTTGTGGTATTTCAACCCATAAGTCAGCATATTACTTGATTTGAAACCTAGTTTGAAAGATAAGCACTATGGTTCTTTCTTGTCATGGAAATTGGATATAGGCTTCAAATTCACATCTATAATAAATAGATTTCATTATGACAAATTTATTTTCAGTGACTTAGTCTATTCATTCTGAATTCTTTAAACATCCTCAATATGAGCCAGCTTTGAAAATAACTTTATTCTTAACTTTTGAATATACTCACTAGAAGGTGGAAGCCAGGGGAGTGACCCATTATATAAGATCAGTTTTATGCTTCACAACTGAATAACTCTAAAAGGAGAATCAGAAGAGACCATAGAGGTCATTTAGTCCAACCCCTCATTTTTTTAATATGAAGTCCAGAGAGATTAAATGATTTGCCCAGGGTTACATGGTAGTAAATATCAGATTTAGGATTTGAATCAAGATCCGCCCCCTCCCCTCCACACACCCAATTTCAGAATCAGTGTTGTGTCCACTTAACACCTTGTTTTCTTGTTCCTGCTCTCCTCTTGGTGGTTCTGAGATGGTAAGTGTGGCTCTAGAGGTTCTTCTTTAAGGTTTTCCCCTATCTAGAATTTTATTCTAAGTGAATTCTTGGGACAGCAGATCCAAGAAAATCCAATACAAACCCTTAGGGGTAATACCAGCTACAGGATAACATTATCTTGCAACTGAGGGTAAGAACCTAGCATGCGTCTTCATTTCCATCTCTATCTCTTCTTCCTCCTCTTCCTGCTCCTCCTACTCCTTCTGCTCCCTCTCCTCCTCCTCTTCCTCTACCTCCTTCTCCCTTTCTTTGTCTTCCTTCTCCTGATCCATCAGTTTATTGAAGAGTAATGAACTAGAAGTAGCTCATTTGATGGATTCTCCGCCTCCCCCTCCCACTACCATTCTTCCAAATTTCTCATTAAAAAACAGACTTTTGTCCCCTTAATTCATGCCTGGGTATTCCTAGTGACTAACAGATCAAGAAATAAACATGTTTATGTGAGTCTTTATATAAGGACCTGATGAAATAAGCTAAACTCATGCCTAGTGTT
Organism: Vombatus ursinus; assembly: GCF_900497805.2. NCBI lineage: Eukaryota > Metazoa > Chordata > Mammalia > Diprotodontia > Vombatidae > Vombatus > Vombatus ursinus. Next base: position 7,685,034 of record NW_020949613.1, on the reverse strand, counting down.
GAATATAAATAATTGAAAACAAAATGAACAGGTCTTTCAGAAATAATTCAGGAGTTGATTTCCCTCACCTTGATGCCACAGGCAGCTTCCTTCAAGAATAATTGTAGTTACACCCACATTATCAGGGGAAAGAATAGACTCAGTTTTGAATAGTTGACTATAATGACGAGAACAGGGAGGTGAATGAGACTGAATACTACTTTACTAGAGTGTAATATTTAGCTCAATAAAACAAGAATTCCTCAGAAAAAAATTAATTAGATGGAGTCAGATTACCATTTCCCTCAACTTCCTCCCTATGTGTTCTCTAGGATTTCCATTGCTGGGAATCCTACTAGGACAGAGTTTGGAAGGTAGTTGTACCTTTTTATAGTGTCCATGTAACTGACAGGTCTTGCTACTCCCCAAAAAAGATATAAGATTTTATATATATATATATATGTGTGTGTGTTTGTGTGTGTGTGTAGTATGTATATTCACATGTGTGTGTATATATACTATATATAGTATGTATATACACACATATGTGTGTGTATGTATATATATACATTATATATATATATATATATATATATATATATATATATATATATAACTTTACAAACCTTAAATGCTATTTAGAAGTTCTAACTATTATTTGTTTTTTTAGGCAATGGGTGTTAAATAACTTGACCAGGGTCATACCAGTAGCTAGTAAGTGTCCGAGGTCACATTTGAACTCAGATCTCCCTGACTCCAGGGCCAGTGCTCTATCTACTATGCCACCTAGCTGCCCCAAGTTCTAGCTATTAGATTATAATTTATAAGCGCTTTGTTGTTCAGTTTGTTTTTTTTTTTCAGGTCTGTATGATCCCATTTGAGGTTTTCTTAGCAAGATACTGGAATGGCTAGCCATTTCCTTCTCCAGTTCATTTTACAAGTGAGGAAACTAGGCAATATGGTTAAGTGACTCACCCAGGATCACACAGCTAGTAAGTATCTGAGGTCACACTGAACTTAGGAGTCTTTTTGGCTCCAGACCTGACACTCTATTCACTGTGCCACCTAAGAACCAGCATAGATAAGTTGGGAGAGGTTCATTGTCTGAGAGATGGTTGGCTATTGGGTCTATAATTTTTTCAATAATAGAAACCCTGGAATATTCTCTATTAAGGCATATCACAGCCATGTAGAATCATAGAATTTCAGATTTAGAAGAGACGCAGGAGGACATACAGGCTAACCCTTGTCTGAAAAAGGATGCTTTCTATAACATTCTTATCAAGTAATTACCAACCTTTAAATACCTCAAGTTAGGGGGAGTCCACTACTTCCCAATGCAGCCCCTCCTCTTTTTTTGCATTTTTTTCCTGAGAGAGGGAAATGTATAAGTAGCAGATATAGAGCTAGAAGCTACCTCAGAGGCAACCAAGTCCAACCTATTCATTTTATAGATAAGGAAACAGAGGCATAGAAAGTTTAAGTGACTTGCCCAAGGTCACACAGGTAATCTGTGGCATAGGTAGTATTTGAGCCTATATCTTCTAACTCCAAATCCATTATTCTTCCCATTGTAATGTGTTGCAGCCAAGTTTGAACTCTTTACAGCTAATTACTTTCAGTTTTACACTCTGGGGTCAAGCAAAAGAAGTAGAGTCCTCTGGGTATATGATAGATTTTCAAATATTTGGAGACAGCTGTCATATTTCAATTCCTTTACCCAGTTCTTTTCTTCTACAGGTTAACAATTCTCAGTTCTTCTGGTCTATCTTCACATGACGTAAACCATAGTTATTGCCCTCCTCTGAACACTCTTTCTTATCAATATCTTCCCTAAAATGGAGCAACCATCACAGAACACAATCACAGGTGTGGTATGATGGGGGAATTACAATAGGGCCATTGCCTCCTTCCTCCTGAGCTCTATATCTCCCTAAATATAGGCCAAAATCATATCAGATTTAATGGTTGTACTAAAATCATATTGACTGATATTGAAAATGCAGTTCACTAAAACCCCTAGATGCTTTTGAGAAGAATTTATATATAGCAACATTTGCCCTATCTTATACTTAGGAAGTTGATTTTTGTAAGCCAAGCATTGGAATTTATTTTTAAATTCTATTATTTTTCAATGAATTTTATTCAGTTCAGTGTTCTAATCTAAGGTCTTTTTTTTTAATCCAGACTGTCCTCCTTTGTGGTAGCTATCGCTTCTAGTTTTATACATGGAAAGATTGCAATTTGTTTTTATAGGTGATACAATGGATAGAGCACTGACTCTGGAGTCAGGAAGATCTGAGGTGAAATCCAGACTCAGACAGTTACATGGTGTGTGACCCTGGGCAACTCACTTAACTTCTACCTGCTTCAGTTTCCTTAGCCATAAAATGAGGATTATTATAACACCTACCTCCTAGGCTTGTTGTGAGAATCAAATGAGATAATATTTCTAAAGCTCCTAATTTAATGTCTGGCACATAGTGGCTGCTTAATAAATGCATGCTTCATTTCTTCCTTTATGAGATTCTTCTGCTTCTTGGATAGCTAAAATCTCTAGTTTGTGATCCAAAACAGAATCTTACAATGAACTACATTCTTTCTTAATAGTAAAGAGTATCATAGTAAGGTTCCGCAATATTTATCAAACGAATCACAGGGAGGAATAGGACAGAACCTTACACTGGGAAGAAGAGGAGGTGCTTCTATCCTTGGTCTTTCTTATACCATGGAATTCTTCATCTGCTCAATTGGAATTCTAATTATAAACAGAAGCTGTTCAACATCATTTGAGATAAGTGGTAAGATATGGTTTATCCTCACACCAAGGGACTCGGGTTTTGATGATCTACACTTTGTCAATTTACCTTGAGTTGCCTCTCCCTTCTGGAGGGCTAGAGGACACAGCACCAAACTCCTCCCAAAGCCTTCCTTCATAGACTGGTCATAACCTTCCTGGTAACACCATTTTCTGTCAGCTACTCTGCTTGGCTTTGACTCTATGGGACATCATTCCCCATCCACCCATCCCAGCCTCCTTTCAGCCCTTTTGTATGCTGTTTTCCTCATTAGATGGTAAAATCCTTGAGGGCAGGGACTGTTTCTTTTTCTTATTTGAATCTTTAGCCCTTAGCATAGTGCCTGGTGTTATACCAGGCCTGGTAGGCCTGGTAGGCGTTTAATAAATGTTTATTCAATTGAATTCACTTCAATTGAACTAGGGAGAGACGTTTTCCCAGGTATTAAATTGAAGCAATTCTCATAACTTAAGTGAGCCTCAATCACTTGTATGGCCTTTTTTTTGCTTCCAACATCTTTTGCCTCACTGAAGGAAGCAGCTTTTTTTAACTCATTATACCAGCCAACGTGCTGTTTTGGGATTAGTGGGGCCATATAATGGTCAACATGTCCTCTTACCTGGAAAATCAGATAGCTTAATAAGAACCTAGAACTTAGCACCAGTTTAGTCTTCTGTAAATGGAAGAAATGGACAAGATAACTATGTTCTTTCTTTCAATTCATTTTTACCATGCTCCAGGTTTCAAACAGATAAATTGGGCCATAAAACAAGTAGACTGTATTAGAAGGCTTCAGTTCTTTTTCAGAGCTTTAAAACCTCTGAAAAGTATAACTGTGAATCCAAGAAAAGTAGACTGAAGGAAGTTGAACCAAATACACAGAAATACTTTCATAAAGATAATGTTTCTTTTAAAAATAATATTAGTAGGGGCAGCTAGGTGGCACAGTAGATAGAGCACTGGCCCTGAAGTCAGGAGGACCTGAGTTTAAATTCAACCCCAAACCAAACACTTGATACTTACTAGCTGTGTGACCCTGGGCAAGTCACTTAACCCCAATTGCCTTAAAAAAATATATATATATATATATGTATATATATATATATAAAATAAAATAAATAGATAAATAAAAGTATTAGTAGATAAGAAAACTCACATCTGAAGAAAGATTTAAATGCATAAAGAATAATGATAAAAATAGCCTCTTTCCTACTTGAAGCACATTCTTGAATTCTTTTCATTCATTAAGAAATGTCCTGTTCCAACCTGTTTCTGTTTTGTATTTGTGTTAAACATGTCCACCATTAAGAATGGTATAATTTAAGAACATGTGTTTAAATCAGAGGTTCCAGAGCTTCTTAGCCCTTTTTGTGTGTGTTATGGACACCTTTGGCAATCAAGTTAAGCCAATGAGCTTCTTCTCAAAATAATGTTTTTTTTTAAATGAATACACTGAAATGTTATGTAGGATTACAGAGGAAATAAATTTTATTGAAATACAGTTATCAAAATATTTAAAAAGTCACAGCCCCTAGATTAAGAACTCCTTCCATGTACAGGTCTTGTAGAGAAGTAGATTTTGTACAGGTCTATAATCCAACAAAGTCACAAGTTTAAATACATAAAAAACAGATCAGATATGGAAGGAATGAAGCAAGCATTTATTAAATGCCTACCATGTGCTAGGCATTGTTCTAATTGCCTTAAAATATTATTTATTCGATTCTCCCAAGCTTAGGAAGTAGGTACTATTAATATATACATTTTGCCATTGAGGAAACTGAGGCAGACAGGGGTTAAGTGACTTTCCTAGGGCCACATAGCTAAATGTCTAAGGCCTGATATGACCTCATGTCTGCCTGATTCCAAGCCCAGTCTTCTAATCTACTTCCCCATCTAGCTGCTTTTAATGATCAGATTCTGAATTTTCCAAACATAAGCAGCTAAGAATTATAACAGTGAACTAAAGTTATTGAAACTTTAGGTAACTCTAACCAATATCAGGAGAAAGAAAAAACAGGATACTTCGACCATTGCTCATAAAATCTGCTTTTCTACAAATTATTACTACCTGGAACAGAAAACTAGGGCCTATCTCCTCCCTATCCCCAATTTGATAAAAAAAAAATTTATTCAGGGAAATATAGAACAAGCTTTTTCATTCAAAAGATACTATGACTATACAGCTTATAACAAATGAATTAAATTGAAAAAAACAAATAAGCAAATATATAGTTGGAGCTAAAATCCCAAGAGATGTTTCCAGGGATTCAAAATGCTCACACTTTTATGCTACTTCTAAGAATAGTGCATTCATTTCATCAAAAAATCTCTTCCCTTATTGAAATACTTTTCTGATACTTCATTCTGATATGTTGGCACTCAGGATTCTAAAAGGCTATACCTGGAAGCTCAGCTCTGGCAAGTCCTACAAAACCACAAAGGCCTTAGATCAGTTGTGGTGTCAACTATAAATGTTCATAAAGATCAGCTACAGAGGTCCCCAGTGGGTTGTGTTCTGTGTTGTTTGTGGGAGTGTCTACACTGATGAAATCCTTGGTCACTGAAGTTAAAGTAAGTAGCCTATGTTAACTTTGATTTTATAATATCAAGACTAAGTCTTTATAATATTTCTCCAATGGCACATGTATATATTAAAAGCAATAATTTTAGTAAAATAGTCCTAATAATATAATAATAATAATCTAAAACCATACCAAGAAATAACTATATTTCAAATAGATTCTGCAGAAGAGAGACATAACTGGAACACCTGACTAAACTCTTTGTGAATCTGCCACTTTTTTCTAACCTATTTTGTTGTTCAGTCATTTTTCAGTGATGTCCAACTCTTCATGACCACATTTGGGTTTCTTTGTTTGTTTGTTTGTTTTTGGCAAAAGTACTGAAGTGGTTTGCCATTTCCTTCTCCAGATCATTTTATAGATGAGGAAACTAAGGTAAACAGGGTGAAATGACTTGTCCAGGGTCACAAAGCTAGTAAGTGTCTGAGGTCAAATTTGAGCTCAGGAGGATGAATGCAGGCCCTACACTGTATCCGTTGCACCACTCAGCTGATCATATTAGCCAACATTAGACAATAGAAGAGTGAGGATTCAGAATAAGTCCTCTTACTCCAAACATCATTGTATCACTATATCATGCATGGCATAGTGGAGAGAGAGGTATCCTCAGAGATAGAATGATCCAGGTTAAAATTATACCTTGACACATAGACTGGCTGTGTGACTCTGGGCAAGACTCTTAACCTTTTAGTGCTTTACGTAACTTTCTAAGACTACAAGTTGCAAGATTTTAAGACCTGCATTGATAGAGGGAATTTATTCATCCAGAACATATTCACACAGATAAATTTGCAAGTCCAGTGTCTATCCATATCTTATTTGTCACCCCTCTAAGACTTCTGTGAAGTACCATCTTGTGCAAGTTACATGGGATAAGCAATACTTTTATTATATGGCTTATTATATGGTTTATTGTATTATATTAACTATATTATATTATATTATGTGACATCCTGTCTTTCTATTTGCACTAGGCTAACACAGAATGTCTAACCTTGGCCAAATAAAAGCAGATAAAGCTAGTTTGTCTACATTTTAATAGTTCTTTGTCAGTAAGGTTCTGGCTTCCATGTAATGTATGTGTGTGAGTATGTGTGTGTATGTGTGTGTGTGTGTGTGTGTGTGTGTGATTGCTTTCATTGTAGTTTTTTAGTTCTATGACTTTTTAGCAGAGATACTATTCCAAAGACGTGTGCAACGGTTGTAGTTCTTAAAGAACACACATAAATGACTATTAGAGATACTTCCATCATTTTTGGTATGAAGAAATCTAATATTTTGAGGATCATTCAAGTCCACAATGAAACAAGGACAATCACAATAAAGTGTAGATGAAAGTGAGGTTGAAATTTTAAAACAATGCTAAGAACTGCCAAATAATTGCTATAAAGTAGCCTAATTAATCCTCAGAAAACAAGCAAAGACTTTCAAAAGGACATAACATCTGGAGAAGTTATTATTAATTTTTCTAAAGTGTGATGTTGACTTCTTGAAGTTGGAAGAACAGTGAGAAGTCCATTAAAAAAACCTGCTCTTTTTGTGGTGGCAAAGAATTAGAAATTGAAGGGATGGCCATCAATGAGGGAATGGCTGAGCAAGTCAGGGTATATGATTGTGATGGAATACTATTGTGCAATAAGAAATGACAAATAGAATGGTTTCAGAAAAACTCAAGAAGTCTTATTTGAACTGATGCAAAGTTAAGTGAGCAGAACCAAGAAAACATTGAATATAATAACAGCAATTTTGTAATGGTGATCAACTGGGAAAGATTTAGCTTTGTGATCAAGACAACGATTCAGCACAATTCCAAAGCACCCATGATCCAAAATGCTATCCACCTCCAGAAAGATAACATGAAATGTGGGTGCAGATTAAAGTATATATATTTTTTCACTTTTCTTTGTTTTTCTTGGGTTTTGTGTGTGTGTGTGTGTGTGTGTGTGTGTATTCTTTTGCAATGTGGCTGATATGGAAATATATTTTTCATGTATAATCTATATCATTTTGCTTGCCTTCTCAAGAGGTGGGAGAGGAGCAGGAGGGAGGAAGAGAATTTGGAACTGGAAATTTTAAAAAATCAATGGTAAAAATTTTTAAAAATCTAATAGGAAATATTTAACAAAATAAATAATAATATATTAAAAAAATAAAAGCCAGAAGGAAAGGAATACACACACAAAGAATCATCTGTTAACTATTACTATTGGAAAAAAAAAAAAACCACGTCACACAAGATAATACAAAGATTACTGTACTGAAGATTGGGAAAAAAGGTAATTTTTATTAATGAAATTCATTTTTTTCACTGGAAAACATTCATCCCACAATGTTTGAGACATTCCTATTTGAGAGAATGATGAAATGTGATTAATATACTAATACACTGACAAGCAGAATTGTTCCAGAATTAAAGAAATTCCCAAATGTAGTTAGAATGCTTCTACTAGATCTTGTACTATGACACATAACACTGAGTTTAAGAAATACAGCCAGGAGATGGAAGTGTTTCGATGACATGGGGACTCCCCTGACTTATGCCCTGTTGGAAACTATGGGCTGTAATCAAGACTAGCCTTGGGGGAAAAATGGACTACTCATTAAAGGCACACTTAATATCCAATGTGGTAAAAATTAAGTATATTATTATCCTCATTTTTCAAGATGAGAAAATAGGGATTTCAGAGAGGTTGAGTGACTTGCTCATGCCTCCACAGCTAGTATACATTGAAGGCAAAATAAACTCAGTTCTTCCTTGCTTTCTAGTCCAGTAAACTTTGCATTATTATACACTGCCTCTCTCTAAAGAATGCTGGCATTGATATTTAAAGGCTTAGGTTTAAAATCCTTTTTCTGCTACATTTTCTGCTACCTGAATGACCTTGCTCAAATCAATTAACTTCTCTGGACCTCATTTTCCTTATCTATCAAGTGAGAAGTGGCACAATGTCCATGGGCTGACTCAACGATCTTCTAGCTGTTAAGTCCTGTATGAGTCTCAGAGGCACAGAAAAATCAAATGCCACTTCAGACAATTTTGGAGAAAACTTTTCAAATATCTAACTTGTTTTTGTTAAACATTTTATTACATATATTCCTTCTCCCCTCATTTGTATTAGATTACTTTATACTGCTTGATTCATTGTTTTGGTGTGTGTGTGTGTGTGTGTGTTGTGTTGTATGTGTGTGCGTTGTATCTCCAATTGGACTCAGATTTGTGGACAGGTACTTTATTTCCTTTTTTAAATAGAAGTTTTACATTTTTAAATCACAGCCTCTCAGTAAGTGCTTATTAATTAAAAGATGCTTAGAATCACTAAATTTTAGTTCTGTAGCTCATTTCCCCTAAATTACCTGTTACCCATGTTATTTTGTCATCATCAAAAGTTGATTATTAAAGAATTACAAGTATTATAGACAAAAAAGAAATCAAATAGTGGCCCAGATATTTCTAGCCACCAGCAAATTAGCCACTCTCACGTTTAACATGGTCGTCTGATTGTCCTTATCTCCTTATTCTAGATAAAGGATAGAGATACTCTTTCATGAGAATTTACTTTTTGATCCATCTCTTTTATCATAGTTCCTGGATATAGTAAGAGCTTAACATAAGTTTTATCATAGATATTTTACATTCATTCACTTATTCATTCATTCATTCATCTCAGTTCTTTAGAATTGTCAATGGATTTGTGATCTCAATATTGGAATTCATTCCACCTGTGCAGATTACAACAGATTCAGACCTTTGCATCCTGCTATATTCCTATCCATGCTATCTCATTCTTCTATATCTTCTTATATTTCATGGGTAGCAATGAAGCTTTCAGTCTTCTTATCTGTTATTGTTTACTTTCATTATGTGACCATCTACCTCTTTTTTTAAATCATACATTTTCTGAATTATATCCCTAATACCACTCATACTAAAAATGCCAATGGTATACAGCTAATTTCCTTCCAAAACAAATTTCTCATCTACATTCATATCTTTAATTATTGCCCATATGCAGATGACGCCCAAATGTTTATCTATATCTGGACTCTCTCCCCAAAATCCAGAGCTGAATTTCCAGCCATCTATTGGATGTTCCAGTAGAACCTCATACTCAATACATTTGAAACTGAACTCATCTTTAGTATAAATCTAAACCCCTTCCCAACTTCTCTATTTCTGTTAGTGGTCTCAGTATCTTCATATTCTCCCTGACTTACAAAATTATAAAACTTGGAGTCTTCTTTGACTATCATATCAAAACCTTCCTTTTTACTCAAATTTCCTTTCAATTGTTTTCAGTCATGTTTGACCCTTCATGACCCCATTCAAGGTCTTCTTGGCAAAGCTACTAGAGTGGTTTACCATTTCCTTCTCCAACTCATTTTTTACAGATGAGAAAACTGAGGCAAATAGGATTAAGTGACTTGCCCAGGGTCACACAGATAGTGTCTGAAACCATATTTGAACTCAGGAAGAGCTTTTTTGACTCCAAGCTGGCACTCTATCCACTGCACTATCTAGCTGCTCTTACTCATTATATACATATACATGTATATGTATATGTATGTATATGTGTGTGTGTATGTGTATCTTGAATTTCTCATTTCTTTACACATAAACTATTATAATAGTCCCCTAACTGGTTGTTCCGATTGCCTAAAATCATCCTTTATACTATTGCCCAAGTTATCTTCTACACCACTGTCATAACTCTCTATTCAGGAGAATTCCATGGCAAGCATTGCCTCATAAATAAAGTATTAAGTCTTATATCTAGCATTCACGGTCCTCTATCATCTGGCTTCAACCTATCCTTCTATTTTTGCTTTGTATTACTATCTTTTCTCTTCCCCCCATCCCCACCATTTTTTTGTCTCAGACTCTATTGTCTCTATGTCTTTGTTCATATCCTTTCAGCATCAAGTAATATCTCTTGCGTATACTTCCTTGTCTGCTCTGGTAATGTTACCACCCTGATGCAGGCTGTTGTTGCCTCAAGTCTGGACCACTGCAATAGCCTGCTGGGGGATCATTCTCTCTTAAGTCTCTCCCAATTCAAAATCATTCTCACCTCAGCTGGCAAAGTGATTTTCCTAAAATTCAGATATGATCATATTAATGATCATATTAACACTCTATTCAATAAACTTTAGTAGGTCCTTATTCCCTGCAGGGTCAAATATAAAACCCTCTGGTTTCCAAAGCCCTTAATAATGTGATGCCCTCCTACCTTTCCACTCCTCTTATGCCCCTCCACATATTCTGCAATCCAGGGAAATTGTTCTCTTAGCTGTTCTTCATATTTGACATTGCATGTCCTGCCTCTGACTATTTCACTGGTTATTGTCAATGGCTAGAATGCTCTCTCTCCTCATCTTTACCTCCAAATTTCCTAGGATTCCTTCAGTCTCAGCTAAAGTCCTACCTTCTGTAAGAAACCATTCTTAGTTGTCCCTAATCTTATTGCCTTCTCTGTGAATCTATCCCCAAATCACGCTGTGTGTACCTTGCTTGTACATAATAGTTTGTACACATGGTCTTCCTCAATAGACTGTGAATTCGTTAAGGGCAGAAACTGTTTGTTTTTGCCTTTCTTTGTGTCCCCAGTGCTTAACACAGTGCCTGACACATAGTAAATTCTTACTAAGCTCCAAGTGACTGAATGATTCAAGTAATAATCATTATCCTACCTATATCTCCAGTTTTTTTCCTACTCCAAGTCTATCATTCTACCAAAATTTGAAGGTTGGAGATAGCATTTTAGGTTTTATGGATTTTTAAAAACATATCTGAAGGAATAGATTGCAGGTTTTCCTCAGACCACTTCCAATATTGGGAATTTTTTTCTTTATATTAACTAAATCCACCATGATACAACTTAATCTTATTTCCTTTCATTTTATTGTAAGTTACAGAGAAATCAATTCATTACAATAACTTACTTAATAACCATTGGCCTTCTTTCTTCAAAGATGGTTAGTTATTGATCCTTTAACTCAATAGTTCTAAATTTTTTTATTTATGTATTTATTCATTCTTTTATTTATTTGCTTTTTGTCCAGAGGTCCACCATGTCACTCAGTATTTATTTCTCATCCCTTCTTTATGATCTAAAATTATAATGTCAAGATTTCTGTTCTATTCAACAGGAAAGAGAAAAAATAACATCTCATTTTTGGCCAGTGGTAGAGATGCAGCAGAAATGGGATAAGCAGTAAGAGAGATGAACATGCCATCCTTTCAAGTCATATTTTATATTGCTCCCTTTCAAAGTCAAACTCTTAGAAAATAATTGCCTACTCTCATTGCCTCTACTTCATCTTTCACTAATTTCTCAATTGTTTGTAATTAAACTTTTATCATCACCAAGTTGCCAATGATCCTTAACCAATAAACCAAATGGGCCTTCCTTAGTTCTCATTATCCTTCATCTCCCTGCCACCACCCATTTTTGTTATCATTAACCATTCCTCCTGGATATGTTCTCTCTCTCTCTCTCTCTCTCTCTCTCTCTCTCTCTCTCTCTCTCTGTTCAGTGCCTTCAGGACATTGTTCTCTCGTGGTTCTTATCTTACCTGAGTGAGGATTCCTTCTCATTTTTCTTTGCTAAATCATTATCCATCTCCTATCACTTTATTTTTTTTGGGGGGGGGGGCTAGGCAATAGGGTTAAGCGACTTGCCCAGGGTCACACAGCTAGTAAGTGTCAGGTGTCTGAGGCTGGATTTGAACTCAGGTCCTCCTGGCTCCAAGGCCACTGTACCAACTAGCTGCCCTGTAATGGAGTTTTAATGGAGATAATTATATATTGTGTTCTGGAGATGTGTTATAAAATGTTCACTACTATGTTAAGCCATGTAGACAAGTAAAACATACTAAATTCATACTGATAATTTATCAGTCTGAATATTTAAAGAAAGGTAATATGGCATTATGGAAAGAATACTGAATTGGAAGTCAGGAGACATGAGTTCTACTCTGAGGAGGTTATTTGTAGTATGACCTGACAAAAGTCAGTTTACCTGCTTGAACCTCAGTTTCCTCATTTATAAAATAAAGTTGTAGAACTAGAGGATCTCAAAGGTCCCTTCCCACATTCACATTTTATAATGTTCTTTTTGTTGGTACCGCAGTGACCTAATATAGAGTGAAGTCTTTTGATGAAATGGCTACTGTCTTTTTGTGCATTCAGTGATCACTTTGTAGCGTAGAGATCAAATACACAGAACGCAAATCCTTGGTTCTCTCCTGGTGAGGGAAGAAGAGTTCAAAAGGAATAGTCTACTGGAAACTTCCCCTAGTTCCTTGGTGTCTAAATGTCTAAAATTGTGTTAAAATATACTTAACCTGGGTCTATCTACTAGAGGAGATGAAGTAGTCAAAAAAGGAGGGTTTTTATTTAGAATTTAAATAACATGAAAAAGCAGAGATTATGTATCTCTACCCTCCAACCCAGCCAAAGAATGGGTTCAAAATTTGAGACACTTAATTGAGTTTAATATTTAAAATTCTGGAGTCTCCTAGGTGCTAATGAACTCTTTCCTCAATCTCCTTTATATTTATCTTGTATATATCTCACACACACACACACACACACCTTCAAGTTGTCTCCTCCATTAGAATACAAGCTCCTTGGAGGCAGGAATTATATCACTTTTGACTTTATATCCTCATTCTTTAGAACAGTATCTTGCATATAGTAAGCACTTAATAGATACTTTTAACTGGTTAGTTGGTTGATTGATTGATAAATTGAGTATTTTAGAAATTTTATCGACTGTCTCTAGTCAGGATCAAATCCAGAGATCTTTATGACCAGTAAACATAGAGTGGCTATTGCATGGAGGGCTCTATAGTCAGTAGACTGTAACAACAGAGAGATAATTATAGATTGTTTTTTATAATTTATAACTCTGGATTTCCCGTTAGTTCATTTATTGAATTTCAGGAAGACTTTTTCCCAAAAGTCACATAGTGAATTATGATTCTGAATTTGAACATAATGTAATGGATTATGAGTTCAGAGACTCATAGGACCTAACTGTTTCATTCACTGCTGCCAAAGGATTCTGTAATTAAGTTAACCAAGACAGAAAAAATAGCTGTTTTCTAACCCTAGGAAATAAATAAATAATAATAATAATATTTACCCTAGGAAAAGATGCCTTCTGTAGTGCTGCAACTGCTACATCAAAAAAATGTTGTTCTCTTCCTTCTCAGTTTGATAATTCTTCTAGATTTAATAGGCACTTTCAAATCTTTCAGGAAGCTCCAGGTTACCAATTCTTAAGTCATAGATGGCATTTTCTTCCCAGGATATCAAGAAATGGGGAAAGCCCAACAGAAAAGTCATAGGGCGCTTACTATAATGTATTAACCAGTTTCCCTAATCACTTCATCCCAAAGGGGAATAAATTACCTTTCCTGAGAGCTTGATAAGAATTGGGAGATGTTAGTTAACTTCCTTCTGCCTTACTTCCTGTGATCATTTAAGATCATAGCAGAACTCCATGAAAATGGAGAACATTTGTTCCCCATCCTGAACATGCTATACAGTCTTTTATATAACATGCTTTCTATTCTAGCATTCTCACTCCCAGGCCAAAAGGTCATGTTCTTTCCCCCTAGGCCCAATTTTCTAGCTTATAAATAATTTGTATTGTTTCCTTTAGGCCATGTTTCAACTCTTTATATTGTGTATGTAGAGTCCTAAGCTGCATGTTTTTTTTTTTTAAGTTGAGCAATATAATCTGCTGAAAATTATCATGCAATTTTTACCTTCTATACTTCTATTTGTGCATATCAATATAAATGAGTACATTTTTCATGATTAAAAAATAATTTGTACCCTATTGACAAGAAAGTGTTAATACATTTTCTGAAAAACAAAACAATGCAAAAATGTTTAACTTGACTTTGACAAAGTAAACCACCTGCTAGGATAAAAAAAGCTATTACAGTATCTGCTATTGTATGAGCTTATCACAATGACTGGCAATCAATCAACAATATTTATTTAAAACCTACTATGTGCCAGCCACTTAGCTAATTTGGGGAAAAAAACAAGTAGAATGAATGAAACAATCCCTATATACAAGGACCTTACATTCTAGTGACAGAGGTGACACAGACATATGAAACTATATATAAAATAAATATGAAGACAATACATACATATACATAAAAAGTAGCCAAATGGGGGCTGCTAGGTGGCGTAGTAGATAGAGCACCGGCCCTGAAGTCAGAAGGGCTTGAGTTCAAATCCGACCTCAGACCAAACACTTGTCACTAACTAGTTGTGTGACCCTGGGCAAGTCACTTAACCCCAATTGCCTAAAAAAAAAAAAAGAAAAAAAGGTAGCCAAATGCAAGTTAGTTTGGAAGAGAGTTAGAGAATTCTTAGAAGTTGAGGGGATCAGCAATGGCTTCATATAGAAAGTGGTACTTAAGCTATATCATTATGGAAGAGAGAAATAAAGATTTAAAAAAATGTTGTCTATACTCAAGGAACTTATTATCAGTTAACAATACCAATGTCTATAATACAAGTTAGACTGAGATAAATCAATCAAAAGGGACAAAAAGAGCGGCATGAGAAATTTCAGGAAAAATAGATCACCTCTAATTGGGGGAATAAGGGAAGACTATAAAAGAAGTTTAACTTAGGAGTTACCTGAAGGAAGAGAAAATTGTGATGGATTGAGATGTGGATAGAGCCCTTTCCATATGGAGGTAGGAAAGTTCTGGATCAAACTTGGTAACTGCTAATCATGTAGTTTGACTAGAATGGAGAGTAGACAGAGGGGAGAATATAAAATAAGGCTACAAAGTTAGGTTAGAACAGACTGTGATAAACCCCGAATTCTAAACTAACCAATTTGTATTCCACCCTATATGGACCAATGATTTCCAAATTGGGAGGTATATACCCCAAATGCTGAGCAAGATGCTTTCCTAGGGTAAACAAAAAAAAAAATGAGAAATGTAACACATCAGTTAACGTAGCTTGTAGCTGCCGCTATTTATGCTACTCTCTTTCCCCTTACCTGTGCTCAGTGTGGGCTTTACTGGATAATCTTGTGTGCTTCTACACTAACAGGCAGGTGGACATGAAGCTGTCCCGTGCATTTTCAATATAAGAAATGTACTGTTCCCTTAGTAGAGCCCCTGACATGCAAACAAGTGGGTTGTTATTCCCCACCAGGAAGCAGCCCCGGCAGCATAGACTGTGCTGGGTGGTCAGTCATCAGTGTTCTGTACCAGAGGGCCAGCCAGGAGACAGGTAGGAAATTGTTTTCCACCTGGCCCATATACATATGCTCCTGTCCTCCCTCTCTCACCTGAACCATCCATTCTCTGCCAGAGAGTTCCAGGCTGTAACAGTTACAAGCAGACCCTGTTTTCTCAGAAACAGTGACTCTGCCAGTGCCTGGGTAGTTGGAGAGGTAGGGTGATAGAGACAAGACTGTGAAGGATTTTAGATTCCAAACTGATGAGTTTGTATTTGATCCTGGAGGCCATAGGAAGCTATTAGAGTTTACTGAATAGGAAAATGACATGGTCAGAACTGGGTTATAGGAAAATCATTTTGATGGTTGTTTGATGAATGGATCAAAGAGGGGAAAGACATGAGGAAGGGAAACCAAAGAAGAGCCTACTGCAATAATCCAGGCAAGAAGTGATGAAATTGGTATTCTCTGAGTGGAAAGAAAGGAATGAATAGGCATATTGTGGAAGTATAAAGGTCAGAATTTGGCAGGTGAGTGGGATAAGGGAGAGTAAAGACTTAAGGATCGCATAGATTGTCAACGTGGATGATCAGAAGTATAATATTTCCTTTTGCTGAAATCTGGAAGTTCAGAAAAGGAGTGAGTTTGGCAGAAAAAAAAAATAAGTCCAATTCAAGACATTCAGAGAAGCATGGGAATTCAGAAAAACATATGAAGATTCATTTAAACTGCAGCATAATGCTACAGAGTTGGGAACAACTATTAATACAGATGCATTTAGGTAACATAGTGATCAGAATGCCAGTATTTAAATCAGAAAAACCTAGGTTCAAATCCTGATTCAGACCCAACTAATAACTATGTAATCAATGGTAAGTCATTTAACCTCTTTCAGCCTCAGTTTCCCCATTTTTAAAATGGGGGTAATAATAGCAATTAACTTAGGGCTTTTGTGAGGATCAAGGAGATAAAATATATAGAGCACTTTGCAAACCTTAAAGAACTGTATAAATCCTAGCTATAACTGATAATAACTACAATGACATAAATGAAAAGATGGCTAAAAGGAAATAACACTCAGAGTATTTGAAAGACTAAAGAAAATTCTGCAGGAAAAAAAAAGATGAAACAATTGTCCCCTCATCAATGAGTGGGGAAACCATTCTAAAACACAACATTATATACATTGTTAGATGCAAACATTATATATCAGTGTTTGGGGGTTTTTTGTTTTTTTTTTTTTGGTCAAAAGAAAGGTTCAATCTAGACTAGTAGTGAAATGATTGTGATGTAAAAATTTTTTCAAAACTTCAATAGAATGTATTAAAATATTTTTAAAGACAAGAAATAGAGGATATTCTCCAGTGTCAAATATAGCAAACCGTTCCAGAAGGATGAGGGTTGAAAGAGAAAAGACTTTTAGACCTAGCAATTTACACATCAGTGGTGACCTTGAAAAAAAGCTATTTCATTAGAGCAGAAAACCTAAGAGACCTATTACAGGAGGTGAGTAGCTAATAATGAAACAGAGGCAGAAACCATAGAAAATGCTTTGAAGAATTTTGTGAAGGGAAGCAGAAATAAGACAAAAGTCTGACAGGATCCAGAAGAAATTTACAGTGCAATTTACTCATTGATTTATAGTATCAATCATTAAGAAATAGAAGAAACTGATTGTCACTTCTTGAGCTTCTAACTTGTTTGTTTGAAATAAGCAAATGAAGCCATCAAAAATTATGTCTGATAGGGATATCATTATGAGGAAGTATTAGAATTCCCTAGTGAGTCAATATAAATGATGTCAAATTATTTGTCCAATTGGGCTTTTTAGAACCACTCATCTTTCATGTATGGAGGGGAAACCAACCTTCTACTCATTCTTTTTGGTATTTCTATCATAATTTGGCAAAGGCCTTTTCTGTGGCTGTTGAGATACTCAAACGTCAGAGCTCTATTCCTAGAAGTAGAGCCATTGGTTCTAGGACTTTTCCAGGCATCTCTTAGGGCAGCACATGATATGTTGAAGACATGGAGCCATCATACTTGCATGAATAATTAAGGCAATGTTCAGCATCACATGCAAATGCTATTTTTCAGGTAAAATTTTACTCCTGTGGGGTTTAATGAATCTTTCCTAAATTCTTTCTTCAAAGCTGAATAGTCTTGCCTACTTTTTTCCCTTGATATAAATAGTAGAGTGCAAAGGACCAACATGTTTATTTTTATGTCAAATGGATCTCCATGAAATCTTGGTTCCTATAAAATCTTATTCAGAAATATGTCTATAAACAGAATTTGAAAATTATTTCATTAGATAGATTTATAAATTCCCATTTGATCTTCACATCTGCCCTGTTGATTACACATGGAAGAGGAAGAAAATGAGGCCCAGAGAAGTAAAGTAACTCACCCAATGTCACACAAATGGTAAGAGGAAGTTCCTAGTCTCAAAATCAGGGTTTCCAGATCCATATATGTTGTCTTCCCAGTATAGCATAATCTGTAGAAGTTCATAGGAAAGAAAGAATCCTTTCAGATCAGGTAATAAAGAGAAGATTCCATGAAGAAGGTGCAATTTGACTTGAATTTAAAAGACAGTATACTGTCATTCCTTTACCAATTGTAATAGTAATATTGATTTGGTTAGTATTTCCAGAGCAGATTGTAAAGCTGGGTAGTGAGGTAAGGGAAGCTATGGGGAAGAGAGTAACCACATAAAGGTTTCAGTGCAGAAGTCAACCTATTCTCTGTTGTCAGGAGTAGATAGATTTGAAGAATGATCTGAGACTAGCAATATATACTCATTTACTAAAGGCTATTAGGCATTACATAAATGTAGAAATACCATTAGCAAGCCAAAAAAAGTAAGTTAATTCAGATTTTTCCTTTAAGTGACTACTTATAAATTCAAGCTGCACCATTACTTTCAAATATTTATAGCAAATTGGCAAAAATAGTTGAGGGCTTTATTAGGTTCAACAGCTAGATGCTTCACTTACAGAAATGAAAGCAAATTGCAACTGAATTAACTTAAATTTCCTATTAAATTCGTGGATGCTTGTGGTCATCCTCATATTGCATGTGTAAATTGCACATGGTTCCATTCAAGGAGGTTAATATAGGTTTCAACTTTTCCTCAATTTCTGTCTGAAAAATTACGTACTTGACACAGACTTATTGAGCAAAAAGAATTCAAATGTGAAGCCAATATGTGAAAATTTAACTGAAGTGACTGTTAACTTTTCAATGGATTATGCTCTGATTTTTCCATGGCTCTAAGATCTCATGGGTTTGGGTACTCTCTCTACCAGTGCATATTATATCTCATTCATACTTCCTTATCCTGTGCAATTCTCATCTATATCCTTCCTTAAACACTCCATGGTTTCTCTCCTTTCTGATCCATTGATGTCAAATGGATATTTCTAAAGCACTGGTGTAACCTCATCACTGCCCTGCTCAGGAAGCTCCAACAATTCATTGTTGCCCCTGGGGTAAATTATAAACTCTTATTTTTGAAGGCCCTTCATAATCTGACTCCAGCTTACATATTTGAGTTGATAACACATTATTTCCCTTCCTACACTCTATGTTTCAACTACAATGACCTACTTTCTGGTCCCCATATACAATATTCCATCTTCCATCTCTATACCTTCATGGAAGCTGTTCCCCAGACCTGGAATTCTGTCCCTCCTCATTTCTACATCTTGGAAGCCATAGTTCTGATCAGGGTTTGGCTCCGGTCCCATCTCTTTCAAGAAAAGTTTACTTATTCATCCAACTGTTGATATTATTCCTCTTCTCCCAAAACTTTGTATTTTTTTCTAAATATTCTATACTTGTATATCTATGAATATAGCGTATTTTATATTCTCCCACTAGGATGGATACTTCATTAATGTGGGGTCTGCTTTGCTTTTGAATTTGTATACTCAACATATAACATAGTACCTGGATTGAAAATAAGTGAAAGAGTGAGGATGACAGAGGGTGCAATCTGTCTGAGGAGAGAGGATGGAATGGGATCACTTGAACTAGTAGAGGGGTTAGCCTTGTTAAGAATCCATTTCATCATGTGAGATCAGGTGAAGGAAGAGAAAGTGGCAGAAGGGCTCTGAGTGATAGGAAGAGAAGATAAGAGGGAATTCACAGCAAATGGCCTCAATTTTTTCTGTAAAGTATGAGGTAAGTTTTTCAGCCAAACAAATGGTGGGAGGGGGAGCCATTGGAGTTACGAGGAGGGATGAAAAGTTTTGGAAGAGCTGCGATGGAACATGTGACAATGAGTTGATCAGGGAGGTATAGTAGGATTGCCTAACATCAGTCTGGACCCAGTTGAGGTTGGATGACATAAATATGCCTGTTGATTGGGGAACAGCTGAACAAGTTGTGGTACATGGTTGTGATGGAATGCTACTGTGCTATAAGAAATGATGAGCTCTATGATCTTAGAGAAACATGGATAGACTTACATTAAATAACGAAGCGTGAAACGAGCGGAACCAAGACATTGTTGTGTACAGTAACAGCACTATTCAGCAGCCTGAATGGGGACTCAGCTGACCAGTTCCACTTGGGCATCTCAGCTCCTCCTCCCCTCCCCTCCTCTCCTCTGCCCTCCTCTCTCCTTTCCTCTGAGGAAAGTAAATTTTGATGGCCAAAAGCTACCTACTTAGCTTGGGGTTTACTGGCTACATTGCTTTCTCAAAGGCTAAGCCTTAAACCCAATTCACTCTGGATTTCAAGGATTGGACAATAGGTCCCTGCCCAAGCACCACTTACTTATTCTCTGTGGGGTCCTCCAGTCATAGTGAACACAGATAGTAACTGTTGCTCTTTTGGCCAGCAACACTGAGGGTATTTTCCTCCCACTTTGATTTTTTTTTTAATTAAAGGGGCCATCACTTGACTCACTCCTTAATAGAGGCCTGTTCACTGAATGAGCATTGCCTTATTCAAAGTGAAAACCTGAAAGACCTTATCTTAAAAGGGCTAAGGTTTTCCATTGCATCCTAAGCCATCTCCAGTTGTCCTCATCCGTATCTGGCCACTGGACCCAGATGACTCTGGAGGAGAAAGTAAGACTGGTGACTTTGTACAGCCCTCCTTCATTCAAATCAAAGTCAATTGCAAGTCACGTCATCATCTCCCTGATGTTATGGTCCTCTTTGAGAACGAAGGACAAACCACAACCACACAACAACAATATTGTTTTAAGAAAAACTTTGAGTGATTAAGTCATTTTGAGAATAGAGGCATCAAGGAATTGGAGGTGACAGTGCAGACACAGAGTAGGGTTTTTGTAAAGGAAGGCAGTGGGAGAGTTGAAAAGCCAGTAGATTGTGCTTTGATAAGTGGATTTTAGAATTCCTAAACACAGAGGTGGTACATTTGTAAATGATTGGAAGAAAAAGGGTATGACCATCTTTTTGTGTGGCTGGCTGAGGTGGGGTGAAAGGGTGCTTATAGAAGATGAGATAGTTGAAGAACTGAGTGGTTAAGATATTTGAGGGAGAATTAGTGTATATGTTGAAGTCATCTAGTATGAGGGCAGGAATTAGAGAAGAGAGGAAAATTGTGAACTGGGCATTGAACTCATGGAAGAAGGAAGGGCAATGACCTGGGGGTAGAGAACAGCTACCAGAATTTTGATTGGATGGTAGATATTACTTTCATGAACTTAAAAAGAAGAGAGATTAGTTACTGAGTGATGGAGGGAGAGAACCTATAAGTGGCAATGGAAAGTAAGGAGTATTCCAGCTCCCCTACTTTGATCCAAGGCAAAGAGAATAAGTAAAGGTGAGACTAGTAGTGGAAAGGATGGTAAAGGAAGCTGCGTCATCAGGGGGAAGCCAGAAGATGTAAGGAGTGGGAGAGAAAAAGATTTGAGATGAAAAGAAGTTTGTTGCTTATTTTAAAGAAAGACAGAGAATTTAGTGTAGTTTATATATATTTGAAAGATACATGCGTTTTAGGAGAAGGAAAAAGATAAGTTCATAATTGGGCAAGGAATAGGGAAATTTTCTGTGGGAACAATCATTCCAAACAGCAAGAAAGGGGAAAAAGCATAGAAAAACAAACAAATAAATAACACAGAAATATAAACAGTGTTTAATATAAACTAAACAGTGACTGACTGAGGTGATGCTTTGAGTTTGGAGCGATCCTTATTTGAAATCATAGCATTTAGCGTCAGTCAACTCCTAATCACCTAGTGATGAGTCCAACAACCTCATTTCACAGCTGATGAAAATGAGAAATAAGGGTGTGAAATGATCTAGTCAATGTCCCACAGGTAGCAAGTAGCAGATCTGGGACTGAAACCCAGGTCATCTAGTTACAAATCCATTACTTTCACCCTGGGCCCAGATGTTGATGTCACTTATTATGGGTTGTAACTTAAAATTGGAAAATGTGTATGTATACACACATATATATATATATATATATGTGTGTGTGTGTGTGTGTGTGTGTGTGTATTTATATGTGTGTATATGTGGGTGTGTATATGAATCAGATCTAGCAGGAAAAAACAGTTTGCAAATGCATGCTTTTATAATCTTTGTATTTCTACTGAAAAGAAAAATCACTCTAAGAAAGTTCCCAAGGTCAACACATCCTGGTTGGGGGCAAAGGGAAAAATCACTATATCTTAGATATATAGTAGCGATTATTTCTTTTTTTTTTTTATCTTTGCTTCCCCAGTGGCTGTCACACATTAGACATGTAATAAATGTGTATTGATTTATTGACTGATTGATCTCAAAAGCCATTTAATCCAACTAGGAGATATTAAATGGCATTCCTAAGCTGACACAAGTATAATTATCAATTTTGAACCCAGATTCTCTGATTTCCAAACCCACTGTACCCAGAATGTCATGAGACTGTAAGTTCCACAAGGGCAGGCATTTTGTTTTATCTAATCTTTGCCTACCCAAGCACCTCTGGCATTGTCTTGCAAATAGATAATTAATAAATGTCTGCTAAATGGATCAATGTTGGAAATAAGACAAGACATTTGATAACAAATGCTTAATGATGATAATGGAGGAGAGAGGACTAATATGAGGAAAAGAATAGGAAATGGAAGAGAAAGAGAAAAGGAAATTATATTAAGAAGGACAGGAGAATAGAAAAAGAGAAGAAAAGATAGAAAAATAGACAGTCCTTGACTGTATTTGGTTGCTTTGTAAATATTTTCTGAAACTGGCTTCTGTGCAATAGGATTTGATAATTCATGGCTTAGGCTAATTGGCAGGTGTGTTTGGGTCCCTTGGGAAACAGTACATTGGGGGATGGAAAGGGAAACATTTTACTGTTATTTCAGACAAGTTTCTTCAGAATTGCCAAGACATGGTTGTTTCAAGAGTGACACCAATAAAAATGCAAAATATCAAATTATCTAGAAGCTAAGAAATTGGGTTTGAAAAATTCAACATGGAACAAGCTCACATACCCCAATTTAAAAAAATACATTATTCTAGTATTTATTCCCAAGTAAATTTTGGAAAGCTTCCCTTCCTCTACACCTATGTATATATTTGGTGTCCAAAAAACATAGGTTCTCCAACCCCATGAGGAAAATGTGGAAGAGAATATATTTGTTCATGTGGTTTTTTTTTAAAAAATATATTAGTGTCTTTTTCTTTTTAAACCACAGCCATGAGGTAATAAATCTAGTTCTAGAAAGGACCTCATAGACCATCCAGTTCAATGCCTTTGTTGTCTGCTATATGCTTTCCCCTTCAAATCCTTCCTGTTAACAATGAAAACAGGTAAGCCAAAAAAAAAAAAAAATGTCAGTACATCGGACATTGTAACCAATATCCTGTTCCCTCATTCCCTTCTGACTGCAGAAGGTGTGGTTTCTTGTCTATATCTGGATCATTACAATTAATATGAGTTCAGCAACCTTTTAGTGTTATTTATATTTGCATTAATGTAGCCATTGCATTTTGTTCTACTCTTTCTTCTGTCTTCACTCTCAATCAGTTTCCCCGAGGGAATATTTTAGGGCTGACTTTGTGTGACTTCATTTTATATGTAAAATCCATATTTTGAGCAGAGAGACATAAAATACATACAAGCTTACCTTAAAAATAACTTATACTTAGTACAGTCTGTAGTAACCACATTGTCCTTTTCCTAGTATACAGGCATTCTCCTGACACAGGTACACCATCTAGCTTCCTGAGGCTCATTTTTTTTCAACTTGATGGGAGTTGAAGAAAGTAAGGAAAACATACAGACCTTGATACCTACCTTCCTTCCTTCTCTCTGCGCACTTAAGCATTATTGAAGTAGACTTTGAATTTCTTCAGGATGAGGTCTCTGTGAAAAGGGACTCTTTCTGAAAACAAACAAATAAGTAAATAGATAAATAAATAAAACTCTTAAAGTTAACTAAAGATAATTTTGAAATTTTAATATTAATATTTTAATATTAATATTAAAACTGGCTGGAGAGACAATTTCTAAATCAAGAAGATCTGGGTTCAACTGCCACACACACACACAGATAGTGTGACCAAGCAATTCTATAAGACTATAAGTTGCTAAGCATTAGTAGAGAAATTTTCCTCAATAGAAATTCTTTATGCCAATGAAATCACAGGATGAGTTTAAAAATATTTAACCTCACATATGGTCTGGGACTCTAGGATGATCAGTTTAGGGTTAGTAATCTCAGCTCCTTTAAACCATACCCCTAGACAAGAGACCTCAAAGCTGTAGAAGTACTTTTGTGGTTATAGCGATGTAAAGAACTAATAGGAGGTGAGGGAGTAAGGGTTAGGGAACTTGGTGGAGTATTCCTAATGTCAAACAGAAGCTTAGACTGGAAATGTACTTATTAAGCACATCCAGCCTACACAGTACTTTATTAGATGCAAATTGATGAGGGCATGTATGGGGGTGGGAGTGGGTAACTGTAGAGATGGAAGAAATCCAATCTAATATTATAAAAATGATTACTGCAGGTCAGTGCCAAAATGTTTGCTTCAGCTCCTTATTTCTATTTTTGCTATAGTCAATACATTTCATACAGAGAAAGCATGAATCACAGGTTTGTGACTTTACCTTTTCCCTTTACTAGAAGAGCTGTTTTGACACAAGGGAACCATGGATTTCCTGCTTTATGATTTGCCTCCTTATCTTAGCCATGAAAATTTCTTTTTTTGGTTAATCACTACCAAAATACTCCTTATCAGACATATCCAAGATAGCAGCCCTATTGGAGAGGAGCATCGTTTTGTTCCTGTATAGGCAAATCCTATACTATATTCTTCTGAGCTATGATCACCATTGTATAGGAAAACCTGGAGTTTACTTTTGCAGTGTTTCGCTGTCCCCATAGGATAATCCTCCTCCAACCTGTCAAAGGCTACATCTGTCTCAATCACTAGAGAATTGAAACCCATCAGAACAGTAAAAGAATCATTTCATTTAATAAATGTGTGTGTATGTATTCCTGCTCTGAATCAAAGTGAAATAAGCAAAGTCAGGAAAACAAGATACACAAAGACTAAAAAGCAACTGAACTCAAATTTATTCTGATGACTAATCTTAGTCCTGAAGTTCAGACAAATAGAATATATTTTCTAGGTGAGAGACTGTGGAAACAAAATTTTAATCGCACTGACAAATGTGCTCATTTTGTCTTTTTGTTTCATGTAGCTGTTTTTTTTCATTACAAAGAATAGTAATACTACAGATATGCCTCTTTTTATTGCACTTTTATTTTATTGCACTTCACAGATATTACTTTGTTTTTATTTTTATTTTTTTACAATTGAACGTTTGTGGCAATCCTACATCGAACAAGTCTATCAGTACTACTTTTACAACAGCATGTGCTCATGTCGTCTCTCTGTGTCACATTTGGATAATTCTTGCAAACTTTTTCATTATTATCATATTTGTTATGGTGATCTGCAATCAGTGATCTTTGATGTTACTATTTTAATTGTTTTGGGACACCATGAACAGCACCCATATAAGATGAAAAACTTAATTGATAAATGTATGTGTTCTGACTGCTCCACCAACCAACTGTTCCATCTCTCTCCAACTCCTTGTGTCTCCCTATCCCCTGAGACACAACAATATTGAAAAATATTACATAAACTCAAAACATAAAAAGCAGAGGCAAAGCTTGAGAGGATTGACTCCAATTTTGAAACAAATTCTACTGTGGGTAAAATGCTATCAAACAGCATCACATGCTACAGAGAAATCTTTCATAAAAGGAAGAGTCAATAGATACAGTAAACCTCATTGTTTTCTTATTTTAAGAAATTGCCATAGCCACCCCAACCTTCAGAAATCACCACCCTGATCAGCCAGAAGCCATCAACATAAAGGCAAGACCCTCCACCAGCAAAAAAGATTACCACTAGCAAAAGGCTCAGTTACTGGTTAGCATTTTTTAGCAGTAAAGTATTTTTAAATTAAGTACTGTACATCGTTTTTTTAGACATAATACTATTGCACACTTAATAGACTACAATATAATGCAAACATAACTTTTATGTGCACTTGGAAACCAAAAGAATTGTGTTACTCACTTTGTTGTGATATTCACTTTATTGTGGTGGTCTGGAACCAAATGTAGAGTATCTCTGAAACATGCCTGTAATAGCTAACATTTCTATAGTACTTACTATAAGTTAGGCACTGTGCTAAGTGCTTCATAATTTTTATCTCATTTGATCTCACAACAATCCTGGGAGATGGGTACTATTATGGTCCTCATTTTACATTTGAGGAAAATGAAGCAAATTGGTTAAGTGACTTGCCCAAAGTCACACAGCTAGTAAGTGTCTGAGGCTAGGTTTGAATGTCATATGTCAAGGTTTTCTTGACTCCAGGTCCACTGTTCTACACATTCTGCCACCTAAAAGTCCCCCCAAAAGGAAAGGTGTGTATATCAGTTTAAAGAAAGCATATAGAATTGCAGCTTTGAAAAGGATGTTAGTGGCCATCTATTTCAACTGATAGGCAAAATAAAATCCCTTCTACAACATAAATAAGAAATTATTATCCAGCTTTTATTCTAAGGCTTTCATTGAAGGTAAAACAACTAACTCCTTAGACAGCCCCTTCCATTTTTGGAAAGCTCTAAATTGTTAAGAAGTTGTGTGTTTGTTTGTTTTCCCTGACATGCATAAAGTGGCTGCTTTGCAATTTGCACCCATTTTATTCCACTGTCTAAATTCTGGGGCTAAACAAAAGTCTAATCCCTTTTCCCAATAATAGCCTTTTAAATACTCAAACACAGCTGTCACCTCCCCTTTAAGTCTTCTCTTCTCCAGATTAAATATCTCCAGTTCCTTCCAATATTTCTCATCTATGGAAGTTCTGCAGTTTATGGAGGAGTACAGAGAGACTGTTATCTCCTTATGCATAGATGCTGTGACTCTTCTAACACAGCCCCAAAATGAAGATGGGGGGGCATAGGGTAGTTATCAGTATTAAGTGCTGCCTTTGAAGAAGAGGTTTTATAGTCATAGCGAGACAGGCAGACAGAGACCAAGAATGAGAGAGATATAGATGTGTGTATATACACACAAGCACACATATACATGTATGTATGTGTATACATCTGTGCACATATGGAGTATGTTTAAGTATATATACAGAAAAGTACATGTTTGTATATATGTGTATATATATATACACATATATTACATTACATACATTATGTATGTATATATACACCTATATGTGTGTCCTCATGTGTATATATATTTATACATACAACTCTATGTATGTTATATATATAACTGTACAAAACCCTTCCTTCAAAGGCAGAACTTACTATCCTAGTATAGCTACATCTATAACTACCTCTTTGTCCAAAGCAGCATTTAGCAATATTGATAGATATCCTATGCTTTCCCATTTTCATTTTTGGGATGTATTAGGAGAGTCAAAGCACCCACAAATAAGGAGATGATAGTCCCCCTATATTCTGCTTGGTTAGGAGTGCATTGTTTTCTTGATATGATATTTCATGGGAGACATTAATAAGAAGTAATAATAAGGTAGATGAGAATCTTTTGAAATAATTGGACATATTTAGTCTGGGGAAGACTTAGGTGATGACAGCCGTATTTGAGTATTTAAAGGGAAATTATTGAGAAGAGGGATTAGACTTCTTTTGTTTGGTCCTAGAATGCTACATTCACACACACAATGTGTATATATGTTCATGTGTATATTACTTATGTACATATGTATGTGTCTATGTATGTATACATCTATCTATACATATATATGTAAAAAATGTTTTCTCTTACCTTGGATTTGATACAGTTTATTACAGCTCTGCCTGACTTACCCCATCATGAGGGAGAATAATGAATACTTAAAATACTTTTGAAATTCTTTTTTTCAATCTTTGTGCAAAATCTTTTTATTCACATTTTACCTAAAGAAATTGAGAAAGAAATTTCTCAATGGATGGAAATTTAGATTGATAATCAGAAGATTAAGTACAAGTCTCTACTGAGGCTCTGATCCAGTCTATTAGTATAAGCTCAAGGGGAATGTGTGTGTGTGTGTGTTTAATGGAGTACTGAATAAAAGGGCATGAGCATAGTCAACAATTTCTTCTTATTCCAAATTTATTTCCATTATGGATGGGCTAATTGAGAGCTCTACCAACAATGCAGTAGTGTGTTACTAATTTCACAACACCTCCAATATTGATTATTTCTATATTTTGACATTTTGCCTATTTATACTGTGAGAGCTGAAACCCAGGGTTGTTTTGATATTTATTTCCCTTATTTTTAGTGTTTTAGAGTATTCTAACATATGGCTATTAATAATTTGCAATTCTTTTTTTGAGAATTGTTTGTTCATATTCCTTGACCACATACATTGGGGAATAACTTTTGGTCTTATATATTGTTGTTAGTTGTCTGTATATCTTGATTATCAGAGCCTTATGAGAAGTATTTGATGTAAAATTATTTCCTGATTATTTCCCTTGTTTATATTTCTTTCACTAATTTGTTCACATAAAACCTTTTTCAATCTCATATAATAAAATTTATGTATTTTATCTTCTGCAGTCATTTCTCTAGCCCTGGTTTGGTTAAGAATTCACCTTTTACCCATTTCTAGGAAAAGTATATGACAAGCTTCTCTATTAATTTGTGGTATGATGTTCACTACTGTTGTCTCATATCCATTCTGAATTTTTTTGTGATGTAGGACAGCGGTATCAAACTCAAATAGAACCAGGGGCCACTAAGCCATGCATAAGGATCCCAGAGACACATATTGACTTAGAAACCACATATCAATGTTATCTGTGTTCTATTGTATTTTAAATTATTTTGTTGTGTTTCCCACTTACTTTTTAGTCTGGCTTAGGTGCCACTTGGGAGTGTTTCAGCCGCATTCCAGAGAGTGTTTGACACACCTGGTACAAGATATTTAATTTCTTGTCAACTAGTTTCATTCTGTGCTTGTCATTATAGCAATCATTTTCTTCAGTGGAGAAGATATTCAAGAGTTTGAATAGTTTTGCCTTCATTCTTTTATTTGCTATCTTCATCCTATATTCTCCAAAGCATTACTACTAATTCTTCTTTGATTTTTGTCTTACTCCTTACAATTTTTTAAAGTTCTCTTTGTTGTTCTTATCATTTATCATATGCCTCAGCAAATTCTGAGTTACATGTGACAATTTATAGAATCAGTCCTGTTTTTAAAAAATGTGTCTTTAACTAATTGCCCCCATTTCTTTCTTGTGTCATTGTCTTTTCTAAAAATCTGAATTTGTCAATGAATTCATCACATCGTCAGATCACAGATTTTGAGTTGGAAAGGTCTTCCAGTTAATCTTGTCCACTCTCCTCATTTCATGGAAGATGAACTGAAGCTCAGAGAGCTTGAGTTGCTGCTCCTACCTAAATATCCTACATCTCAACTTCATGAATTTACACACAAGAAATACATTCTTGCTATATAATACTCCCCCACCACCCATTTTATCTAAGTTTTTGTTATTGAATAAGGTTTACCCTTCTATTGCTGTATTACATTCATAAATCATCCCAATAAATGTTTTCTGTCATTTCCTATTTATCTCCTTGTATTAAGATGTCTATTTTATTAGACATGTGCTATACATTTGTGTATAGATATCTGAGGTCCTCTTTCTAAATCTTGTCTCCTGTAATTTTTTACTAGACATCTTCATCGATCTACTTTTTATGTTGTTTCTCTATTCCACAGTATCTGATTATAACTATTCCATGGTGTCTGATCATAATGTGGCTTTAGGTAAGCAGTTTCCTTCCTCCCTACTTCTATCCCCACACCCCATTCGTAGTTTCTGTTGATCAGATCAACAAATGGAATGGAAAGACTTTTCTAAAGTGTTTACTATATGCCAGGCATAATGATAAGAATTGGAGATATAATTAGAAAACTGATATTATCTCTGCTATTAAAAGGCTCTTTTCTAATTACAGTAGAGAACACTTATTGGAGAGTTCAATAGATGAGTAGATTGAAAGGTCCAGTGGTTCTTAGGGTGCAGCAATAGGTTGGGTAAGGAAGCCTAGGATTTACAAGTAACCCTTGCCTTTCTTCTAGATGGCACAGTTGATAGAATACCAGGCTTGGAGTCAGGAACTCATCTTCCTGAGTTCAAATCTGGCCTCAAACACATAGATGTAGTATGACCCAGGGCAAGTCACTTAACCCTATTTGCCTCAGTTTCCTCAACTGAAAAATGAGCTGGAGAAAGAAATGGCAAACCACTCCAATATCTTTGACAAGAAAACCCCAAATGGGGTCACAGAGTAGCACACAATTGAAATGACTGAATAACAGCACACATGGGAGGAACTGTGCTAAGTACTAGGTATATAAAAAGATAAATATGAAGTTTGTGTACTCAAGAAGCTTTTATTCTACTAGGGACACACACGAATAGGTAAAATACAAGGAAACTTAAGAAGGAAGAGAGCACCAGTAAGTGGAGG
This sequence comes from Vombatus ursinus, assembly GCF_900497805.2. Classification (NCBI taxonomy): domain Eukaryota; kingdom Metazoa; phylum Chordata; class Mammalia; order Diprotodontia; family Vombatidae; genus Vombatus; species Vombatus ursinus. The sequence goes on along the minus strand of NW_020949613.1, from coordinate 7,654,435 downwards.
AATAAGGAAAAGCTTCTCAGAAGATACATTTCCTGAGCTCAGTTTTGAAGATGATGATTCTGAGAGATGGAGAAGATGGAGTGCATTATAGACATATTGAATTCTTTGCCAAATACACAGAAGTGAGAAAGCAAGTTTGAGGAAAAGCTAGCAATCCAGTTTTTATGGGAACATTGGATTTATGAAGGACAGTAGCATAAAATAAGGCCAGGAAGTCGAGTAGGGACCAAATTTTAACACTTTGAATATTAGGCAAAGGAACTTATATTTGAAGGGAAGGTTTTTCAATTGGGGGGGGTGTCACATCATCAGACCCGCACCTCAGGAAGATTTTGCAATTGGTTATACTTGGAAAGTGAGGGAGGGGAAAATTCAGAGGTAAAGCTTAATTTAGGTAGCTGAGTGATGGGGAGAAAGGTGATATCCTAAACAGAAATAAGGAATATATGAAGAAGGGGAGATGCGGGGAGAGGAGAAAGGGAAAGAATAAAGAATTCTATTTGGGACATAGTGAGTTTGAGATGTCTATAGGATGCCTATGGGATATCTAGGAGCAAACATCTAAAGACTGTTAATGAGATGATGAGTTCTGGAAAGAATTTAGGGCTACACATGTTATTGTTAGTTATCATTATCCCAAATAGTCTCCCCTGGCATGCCACACACCTTCTGATTATTTATACAAGTTCAAGATAGACTGTCCCTAGACCCCTCAGCAGGACTTCTATTCTTTTATCTATGGCCAGTCTCCTGGTGACTTTGGTGGGTCCTGATCATCATTTCATGAAGCAGCATAATCTGCTTCCTCTTCAGAGGATCCAGATCCATCTTCTGGTAAGATAATCTCATGTTTATTACATAGAACAAATGTTTCAAGGTGCTTCTTCCACTTATTCTCTTCATCACATTTCACACAACCTCCTACTTCCTGGCACAGTTTAGATTCCTTTTTGCCTCCTTGGATTGTTTTGTTTTGTTTTGTTTTTTCACTTTTTTTAAATGGAGGAGCTCTCCTATTCTTTCATGAAATAATAATCCCCCATCCACTCACCCACCCCAGTAAACCAGAGAACAGAAATTGTTACTCCAATGATTTCATCTTTTCTTTTATTAAGGAAACTAACCTGTACTTTGTATACATGTAGCTATCATTTATCTCAGGAGGAAACATAAACTTAACACAACCTCAGTAGGTTACTTGGAACAATCCCCATACCAACCATACTTGCTCATATACTTCACTAAAGCACTTGCTGCTAACTCCAACCTGCTAAATGCTATGACAAATTGCCCATTTCTCTCTTCTTCCCTGGATTAGGCTCAGTCTGGGAATCAGTCTCATAGCTTCTATATGAGGCTTTTTTTTTGTTGTGGTGGTAGTAACTGTGATTGGTTTTCTTACCTTTTTTTCTTATGATGCTTGTACCAGTACAACTTACCTACAATTGGCAGGTACTTTCCATCATTCTGTTATTTAGTATGTCTCCTGAAGAAATTCAACTCACTTAAACTTCTTGTGCCTCAGTTTCCTCATTTCTGCATAGCAGTAATCATCCTAAATTCCATAAAACACTGTGGAAGCTAAACTAAAATGGAAATACTTATCTGTCTATGCTAAATGCTGGATAGTATTTTTTTCAAATCTCCTATTATTTAATAATGTGAAAACTTCTTTTTCTACAAATCAAACCATAGACTCAACCTGATTTTGTACTTATCTGCCAAATGGTTTCAAGTTTTGATGCTGTCTTATCTCTTTCATTTTATTGGAAGATCTTGACATGATGAGCTTCTATATTCCCACTAGACACCCCTTGGGGAAAATGACAGCATAAATCTATAAGCCTTCACTGGCTGATTGCATTACTTACAGCAAGTCTAGGATATAGAGTCACTCTTTACATTTTTCTTCCATTCAGATTTATTGGAAAGTCTAGCTTTTTGGTTTTGTTTTTGTTTTTGCTTTTTTTGTTTTTTGATGTTTTCTTAATGGGCAACTTCTTCCTAAGATCAAAAACATCTGATTTGGAAAGTTTCCTTCTGAGCCCTCTATCTAAAAGACTTTCCTTCCCTCTTTTTCCCTAAACAGGTGAGTCCATGATCAGCTCACTTACTTGTCTGGCAATGATCTCTCTGCTCCTAGAGAAAAAAAAATGAAATAAGCCATACAAAACCAGATCTTGAAAACCTAAGGTGTATTTTCTGCTCCAGTAAATGGGGCAGACTTTGTTGAGTTCCAAATGTATTAGGCTTCTGTAAAGCTTCTGTTTTTCCCAAATTCTGGGCAAACTGGCACCAGATATCAAAGTAGGATTTATTGCACTGCATGTAAGCTTGTATTTATGTAATGATATAATTTTTCTTTAAGCCCTAAATCACAGATAATCCTGGAAAATATAATGAAAAGATAAAATAGAATATTTGAGGGGGAGAAACAGGTTCCATGCTTATTGGCTGCAAATTTGCACTGGTCATCATGATTAAACTAACCTGAAGTTAGGAGAGTATATTCTGAATTGATTTCCCAGTAGGAATCATAGAACTACACTGATCCAATGCCATCCTCAGCAGCTCCTTCATGACCAATGTCTATAGCTATTCAATGTCAGAAATATGATCTGTGGCCATGGAGATAGGGCAAAAACAGCCTACCTTTGGGGAAATGAACCAGTAACCTGGCTTCAAAAATATTATACTCTAGCCATGTGAGTCAACCCACAAGTATTAAACAAAGGCAGAATGCATGCATTTTCAGGAATATATATATAATATGTATTATATATACATATAAACATATATAATATGTATCATATATATCAGATATATGTGTATTATATATACATAGATGTATATGTATTTGTGTATATATATACACACACACACACACACATATAGAGTAACTCAGAAAAGTGATCTTGATATTTATTCTTTATAAATCAACTAACTCACCAAGAAACATTTATTAAATACCTAGTATATGCCAGGTACAGAACTAAGTGATGGGATACAGAGATGAAAATGTAATGATACCTGACCTCAAGAAATTTATATTCGATTTAGAAAATATGTACATAAATAAGTATAGAGAGAATATGCACAAAATAAATACAAATTAGTTTTTGGAAAGAACTAGGGCCTTGGGAGATCAAAAAAGACTTCATGGAGGTATTGCTTGAGCAAAGTTTTGAAGGAAACAAGGAATTCTAAGAGGTGGGGATGAAGAAAGAGTGCATTCTGGGTATGGGAGATAGCCAGTTTAAAGGTGTTAAGAGAGGAAATATAGTGTGAGTAAAAACAGTAAGAAATTCAGTTTGGCTGTACTATAAAGTATGGAAAGGGAATTAATGTATGACAAAGTTACAAAAGTAGGTTGTAGAAGGCATTAGAAATCAAACAGAAGAAGGTATATGCCTTAAATGAGGTTGAATTTTTTTCCTCTCTTATCATTGTTTATCTAATATCAATCAATGAATCAAGCAGTCTCATCAATTAATTAGTAATAAAAGGAGAGAAAAAAATAAGGGAGGAAAGCAAGCAAGTTAATTCTAGACTTCCAACTCTAAGATTCTGTGAAAAATTACTTTTTTTCTATAACTCTCCTATCTGCTTATTCAGTACAATTCTCCAATCATTTATGAAGCATGGAATAATAAATGTGCCAAGCACTGTCAGGCACTGAAGATATCAATACAAAAGACCATAACCCCTGCCCTCAAGGACCATATGTTTCAAAGAGGAGGGAGGGAGGATATGTGCACAGGTAAGGAAATATATAATATGTACCTATTAAATATAAAGTAATGCAGGAGAGAGAGACTGTGACCCAACTGAGAGATGTGATTATATTAAATATCATTAATGCTACCTTTTTTAATACTTCAATAGACTTATGATCTCATCAATATGGGTACTCCTTTGAATGAAACAAATCAAAATCCATCTATGCCTGACCATCTTGTGCCATTTTTGTCCATATTCTTTCATAAATCCACCACAAGGAGGTATTCAATTCACTGAAGTTCTTCACCTTGTTCTGTTTACCTTACCTTCCTTCCAGTGGAGTAGACTGTATGTCCATTTGTTATTAGTCAATCTCACTATAGTCCTGGCAATTGAAAAATACCTAGTGACCATGAACAATCTTCAGCATATGGAAAAAGAGAAATCAGGAGAAGCAAGTGACCAGAAAAAAAAAGATATATCTTTATTAAAATCAGTCTTGCAACTCATTTGTAGGAAGCTTACAGAAATATCTGTTGGATCCACTGTTTTGCAATTGGCTGGGTCCCTTTTTTTTAATGCCACTGTCACTGCTAGAACACATGCAGGGCAGATAGGACAGAAGAGAGGCATAATCAGAATCACAGGTGGTATAACTGACCTTATGATCATAGATAGCAGGCAGAAAAAAAAATGTTATGAAGAGATGCTTTGGTGCAGGCAGAGAAGCACTGCCAGAAGGTAGATGGGAAGGAAGAAAAGCAGAGAGAAAAATAAAACATCCTTTCTTATTATGTAATCATAGAAGACAGAACAATTAGGGAAAGAGATGCTACTGGCTGCTCTTTAAACACTTGTTCTCACTTCATTTTTTTAGACACTACACGGAGACACCATCCCTGACACAGACAGTGTGCAATAAAGATCCAGATCCCCAAAACAGGATGTTTTTCATGATGATTAGGATGGTTAAACTTGTTTCTCCTGGTAGTATGTCATTGTAGGCACTTTGCAGGGTGACAGCTATGGGTTTGCTAACTGTAGCTCTTATTACCCACAGGGATGCATCTAGAGTTAGAAGCATCTTTGGAGACCATCTAGTTCTACCCTCCTCATTTTCTAGATGAGGAAACTGAGGCCCAAGGAATTTAAGTGACCTGTCCAAAGACTAAGAATCAGAAGTAATATTTGAACCCAGATCCTCTGACTCCAGAGCCAGTATTCTTTCCTCTGTACAGAGCTGCCTCCCTTTCCCTAAAAGGTTCTTTTGTGTGAGATTTATGTAACTTTTTAGAGCCTGGCCTGGTGCCAGGTGCCTGTTCTTGACTTCAGGGCATGTTTCCTGTATGTATGTGTGTACCCAGGAAAATCAAAATTTTCTAGAAGATTCTGTTAGTTTATGTACATCTGTGGCCAAAGGAAAGAACCCAGCAACCACACTGAACTAACCATTATTACCTAGGACAAAAAGAATGAATAAATAAACTTTCAACTCCTCCAGGAAGTGCATGGCTTATAATATTGTTTTTGAAACTAATTCTTTCCTTACTTTGAAAATATATATTGAGGAAAAGAGTATTCCCTTATATCCACTGCTTTCCCCATCCTAGTTATCTTATTTCTTTATAAGCATTGGCTGTCTTAATTACACTTCAGTTCTCTCAATCTGTCAATAATAAAAAAAATACGGGATGGGGATATAATCCCTTTCATAGGATGGTAGACAGCAACACCTTAATTCTGGAGTTGTTCCACTCTTCTTCTAAGTATTATTTCTAGTTTTCTTTCTCAGCCTCAGCAAAGGCTTCCAAATCTAGCTTCCTAGGTATGTCATCTCCATTGGATTATTGGCTAATCATTTTTACCACCTTCTCTAACCTTCTCACTCAGTTAGAATTACCTTGTATTTATCTTAGATATACTTTTATGCATATATACATTGAAGCTTATTGATGACAAGAAACATTTCATTTTTGCCTTTGTATCCCCAGTCTCTAGCAGAGTGCAGATAGCAGGTACTTGGTAAATACTTATTGATTGATTAACTATTACAAAACAAATAGGAAAAGAAAATAGAAGAAAGCTAGGTGATGACATTCCGGACTTGTAATCAGTAAAGCCTGAGTCTGAATCCTGCCTTAAGTAATTACTAGCTATATGACCTATCTGTGCCTCATTTTCCTTATCTGAGAAAGTGGGACTTGAAGGCCTCTATGGACCCTTCTGAGTCATAAACCTATGATCCAATGATTAAAGTTCAATGAATAAAGACATCTGTGTATCCTCTAAATCTCACCCCTTCTATCCATTTCCAAAGCCAGCGCCCGAGTTCTAGTCTTTCATCACTTGCTATTTCGATTACTGGTTACAAGCAGCTGTTGGATTGTTTTTGTGTTTGTAGTATCTTCCATATCCAAACCATTCTATATATAGATGCTAGCAAAAACTTTCTTAAATGTGATTTTAATCATGAGAGGCAATCATAATGCATAGTGAGTTGACCTTCATCAGGAAGATCTAGGTTCAAGTCCTTCATCTTATCTAGCACATACTTATTGCTTGATTCTTGGTGAATGATTTAACTTCTTAAGCAACTTCCAAAGACCATAAACTGCAGAGTGAATTCCCATCTGCATTAGTAAATAGAGTTTCTTCACTGGAATGCCTTATGCTAATGCAAACATAGTTCTAGTTCAAATAAATAAATATATATCATTATATCACCCCCCCCCACTTCCCAAGACAATAGAGTGGTTATCTAGTACATGAAATCCAAACTCCTATCTTGCCAACTGTTTTATATTTGCCTCAATATAGACCCCATATGATAGAATAAACAAACTTATTTAACATCGGCCATGCATGAATCCCTCTCTTCCCTTGCGTGGGTCATTTGCTCCACCTAAGATGTTACCCTTTCTTCCATGTAAAAGACTGCATTGTTTCTGTTTATTCTAAATTCCTCAGAGCCCCATGGAATGCTTAGCAACAGATCCAAGAAGCAGGGGTAAACATAAAGGGAATTGACTTTTCAATCACTGGGCCATTTTGTAGATGGTGCTATCCATACAGAGCCCTGCTACTGCTGCTATTGCTTTGGGTTGATGGGAGTTAATAAAAAAAATTTTCTTACTGAGCATTTTGAAAATGCTTATTGACTTGCAAACCTGTAAATGGTGGGAAGTACTATTTGAGAGCAGCCATTAATCTGCAATTTAGGAATACAGAACCAGTAGAAGATTATACTTGCCATAGCAAGATCTGTAAAAATGTATTTCCACTAACAATAAGTAAAAATAATGTTAAATTGTACAAGGAGATTGGAGATTTATCAGACAGAGCTTTCCAGAGAAGTAAGTTTTCACCATTTTCTTCATTCGTGTTTTCAAATACATTTTTCTTCATTCCCAGGTTAGGTATTCAGCACTTCAAAATTCAGATTTAGAACCTACTTGCTTTGGTGAATCATTATTGATCAGTCAGGCCTGAAGCATATAAAACTTTTAAAAACAATGTAGAACTTGTGTTTCAGAAGACATTAGCTCAATAAGCTTGGTAAGCTTTCAATATTCATTCCTAAATACTTACCCAGAATTTACATTTGTTCATAAAAGGGCCATTTCTTTGGTCCCTTGGGACATGATTATATTGAAGAAATATTTAATTCAGATTGATGACTGAAATTTTGAGTTCATGAATTTAGAGGTGGAAGAACCCTTTGAGATGACCTAGTCCAACCCCTCATTTTAAAGATAAGGAAACCAGGATATAGGAATGGTAAATAATTTGCCCAAGAACACATTTGTAGTTAGTGGCTGAATCAAGACTTGGATCCATATCCTGTCAAAAATCAGCAGTCTCAGTGTACTACACTTGCTTCCTTATTTTCCTTCCCTTTACCTCCCAAAGAGGGACAAAGAGGTATAAATTCTATAGAATTGTTGTATGGGTGGGTTCCCAAATGAGTTAGCAAAAGTCCATGAGATTCAGTACAAGTCTAAGAATTGCTTAATCCACCTTAAGAAAGCCTATGGACTTGAAATGTGTAGCTCTGTTCCAAGCCAAAGTCACCATGTGAGCTTGTTAACTTTGAATTGAATTCATGCATTCTTAAGTATATATTATGTGCTATTTTGTATTTTTATGTGTGTATATTACATACTCTATAAGATTGTAAGCTCCATGAGGGAAGGGACTGTCCTATATCTTATTGACTTTTCATCTTACCTAGTCTTCATTATAATGCTATGCTGCCAAAGACAGAGGTTCTTAATCTGGGGTCTCTGAACTTATTTTTTTTTTATAATTGATACTTGTATTTCAAAATAATTGGTTTCTTTAGTAATCTTGTATATTTTATTTTATTCATTTAAAATCATTATTCTGAAAAGGAATTCACAGGCTTCACCAGACTTCCAAGGAATCAATGACACAAAACAGCTTAAGAACTCCTGATCTAGTAGTAGTTAGTTAATCAATAGAAATTTATTAAGTACCCACTATGTGCTAAGCACTAAGCAATTAGGGTTAGGGTTAGGGTTAGGGTTAGAGCGCAATTAGGGTTAGGGGGATACAAAGAAAGGCAAAAGACGTTCCCTAACCTCAAGGAGGTCAAAATTTAATGGAGAAAGACAACACATAAAAGGAAGAAGAAAAGTGGGATATGATGAAGTCCAGTACAGCTAGGTGGGAAATGATGAGATATCTGCCCTGAGTGCCCCCTAAAGTAGAAGATCTGAGAGGACATCTGCATTGTCCATCATCCACCCTTTCTAATCAGAGGAAGAGAGAGGCCCCAGAGTTTCAGGATTCATGTAATCTTGCAAGATGATGAGATTCTAAAGTGCATGATGAAGTCTAGGAGTGCTGCCTTGTTGGAGATGAGGGTAGGAGGTTCTTTGTCAAGGTGTGTTGAACATACTTATTGCATTCTCACCTGGATAGGTAAGAGGGATAAGACATGATTATCCCTTCTTTGATCAACTTAAAATGGGAGGGGATTTAGAAAGAATACAGGATTGCTACCCATATATAACAAGAAAATGCTAAAATAAGTGGCACTAATTATATAATAGAAGTTTTTAAAAAGGAAATACCAATGTAGGCAGGAAAGAGGAAAACTTCTTAGAGAGGGTGCACAGATTGATCCTTGAAGAATAGGTATGAATGGCATAGGATATGATTGAATTAAAACATAGACTTGTAAATTAGAATGCTATTTGTAGAGGAAAGCAAAGAAACCTGCTTGACTACAGTGGAAGATGCATTAACAGGAGTGATGGGAAAACTACAAAGAGGCATTTGAACTTGAAGAGGTAGAAAATGGCAAAATATTTTTATGTTTCTAAGCAGCTTCACAAGATGTTTGTGAAAGTAACAGAGCATATGTCAATGCATACTGGCCTCTCATAGAGTCATTTAAAGAAACACTAGCAATGGCAATTGAATTTCTCCTAAGCCATCTTGACACTAGTGAGTTTAACTCAGATGTGACATTTCACATCTTTTACATATGCATTCCTACCTCTAAAATATTTAGAAATGCTATATATGGTTAGGTTGATCAGCTATAGAGAAAGCAGCCAAGTATTCTCCCCCTATACCCCACCAGCTTCACTGTATGCACAGAACAGAATAAGAAAAAGGTTTAAAAACAAAACAATAACCAAAAACTTCCTCCATCAGCAAAAAATACTCTGAATTTTATAGAGATCTCTCCTTAGGAAATTAAGTGCCTACTATGTATGATAGGTACTGAGAATACAAAAAGGATTTATGGTTTAGTTGTGTAGCTACATGAATTTTTTAATGCAGTGCCAAATAAATGATACAGATATTAAGTACTATAGGAGAGCAGAGGAGGAATCCATTGTGATGGGTCTGGGCAACAGATACGGAATCAGAAAAGATTTCATGGAACCTGAGCCAAACCTTGAAGAAAACACATGACTTAGACAATAGAAAAAAGGAGGAAGACATTAAAGAATGAAGAAAACTACATGAGCAAAAGTGAAGATGCGCATGGCATAAATCTGAGTGCAATGAATAGTTGGGATAGAACAAAAGGGTAGAAGAGAAGTTGAAATTCAAGAAGACGGTAAGGTTCATAAGAAAGAGATCCTTGAATGCCAAGATAATGGAGTTTTTTTCTATAAGTGATGGAAAATCACTGAAAATGATAAAATAAGACTTAAACCTGGAATAAATCTTAGAGATAATCTAGTTCAACCTCTTGATTCTATCAATGAGTAAATTTATATGCAGGAGGTCCACATATGGAAAAAGTAGCAGAAGTAAGATTTGAAATCACATTCTTTTACCTGATTCAGTACTCTTTCCACCCAAATTATTCAAACAATGGGAAGCTATTAAAAGTTCTAACATATCAATTTTATTGTCCTCATTTTATAGCCCAAAACTTGATCTCAGAGAATAAAGTGACTTGTCAAACAAAGGTCACACAGCTAATAGGTATCAGAGTCAGTTCATAATCCCAGTTCAGAAGATTGGTAGAACAAACTGGATAAGAAAGAATCCTAAATCTTTAACTCAGTGAACAACCATTCAGCAAATCTGGGAATATAAATTACTTGAAGAATTCCATTTTTCACAAATTCTGCTAAGACCAGAAAGAAGTCTGATAGAAATTAGGGTTAGATCAACATCTTATAGAACATACCACAATAAGATCTAAATGGATATTCAACCTAAATATTAAACATTACAGATTTTTTAAAAATAGAAGAAAATGAAGAGTTGCCTTTCACAGCTATCACAAGAGAAGAGGTGATCACAAAAGTGAAAATAGCAATTTATATTTTATGGAATTGAAAACTCTTTACATGAACAGTCAGTGCCATCTTTTTTTTTTTGATCAGCACCAAACAATTTTGTTCATTCCTGTTTTAGAGTAATATTTGAAGTCTGAAAGGCCATTTCGTTTCTATTTCTTTGTCATTATTTCTCTTGAGATGCTAGACTTTGTGCTCCACCAATTAATTTTGTTCTTTATCAAGTTCTATAAAGCATTTCTTTGGTTATTTGTAGTAACACTAAATCTGTAAATTAATTACTGAAATATGGTAATTTTATTATATTGTAACAGCCCAACCATGAGCAATGAATAACCCTGCAAATATTTTTCATTATTTCTTTTGAGTGTTTCATAATTATATTAATATAAGTCATGACTACAACTTGGTAGATTAATTCTTAGTTATTTTACATATTTTGTAGTTATTTTAAATGGACCTTCTCTTTCTTTTCCCTCATGGATTTTGTTATTCTCTATAGAAATGATGCTTATTTTTGTAGATATCTTTTGTATCTGACTCTATTACTGAAACTATTAATTCTTATTTAGTTTCTGTTCTAATTCTCTAGATTTCTTTGCTGATTCTTCCTGTCATCAGAAAATAAAAATCATTTTGGCTTCTCTTTGCCTTTTTATATCTTAATTTTTTTTTGCCTTACTGCTATTATTGTTATTTGTAGAAGTCTATCAAATAACTGGAGAAAGGTGGAATCCCTTTTTCTTATATTTGTTCCTATAGTTATTGGGAAAAGCTTCTGGTGTTGACCCATTGCAAAAAATGCTAACTTTTGTTGTAGGTTTATACTTTTTATGATATGAAATAGCCCTTCTCTGCATTTTTTTGTCAAAGACCAGGGAACATGCAAGATCATCTTTATATAGAGAGAGGAAGTAGCCAGGAGAAACAGAGAGAAGAGGGAAGAGAGAGGAGAGAAGAGAGAAAGAGGGAGAGAGACAGACAGAGACAGAGACAGAGATAGAGATAAAAAGACAGGAAAATAAACAGAAATAGCGATAAATAGACAGAAACACAAAAAGAGAGAGAAATAGAAATAGACAGAAGTAGACAGAAAAGGGGAGAGACAGGGGAAGGAAGAGAGGAGGAGAAGAAAGAAGTAGAAGAGAGATTGAAGATTTGACAGGTATTATTTGATGTAACAAAGAACTAATTAGGTATGTAAATGGTGGGTTTAAGATTACTTCTTTGAGGGACAAAAGGAGTAGATGGGTAAGAGTATAATAAACTCATAATATCAAGATGAAAGTATGATTACTGAGTTGCTGAGTAGCTTCAAAATGATGAAGAGGAAGAATAAAGTTCTTGTTGGATGATCTTAAAACAGCACATAAATTTAATACTGTTATTAGGACTAATATAGTATTTTATGATTTACAAACATTTTCCTCACCACAACCTTGCAGGAGACACCTAGAGGACATAGAGGGTAAGGAGGTAACCACACATCCCTTATATTCCCAGATCAGTTAGCATCCATTCCACCAAGGTAACAAAACTCCCCCTTCCCTAACAACAGCTTAGTACTTAACAGGGCTGCTTCTCCTCTATCTGGCTGTTCCATCTAGGACCTCTGTACAGGGATAAAGGTGTCTTTCCACTATCTCCATTGTTTTTGACTGAAACTCCCAAGAAACTGGGGAAAAATAAGAAGCAGCTCACCCTGATATGGATGAATTCTACATTAGTAGATATCTTCAAGCAGAGACTGTGGATAGAGGAGATTCCTGATCAACTATGGGATGGAATAGATGATCTCTGTGGTCCCTTTCAACTTTAAACCCAATAATTTAACTAAAACATTCCCATTCTGCCCAAGGAAAAAGTTGAACCATTACAAACATGATCAGGGAGCAACACTGCTGTCTAAAAGCTGTCCTGTTTTCTAATTCTAGGCTTCTCAATGTGAACTTGGTACACGCTAGCTGCTAGAGATTTCATCTTTTTTCTTATTATAAACCACTGTCTTAAACATGCTGCTTTCTATCTTAGCTCCCTTTTCTCTGTTTTCCTTGATACTGAAATACATTCCCTTCAATACAGAAAGTAAACTGTAAGACAAATTAACATCTAAGTTTCAAGTAGAAGGTAAGCTCCTTGAGGCCAGGGACCAACCTTTTCTTCATCTTTGTGTCTTCAGCACCTTGCATATAACAGGTTGGTTAACTGTTAACTGTTGTAGAAAATGAGTTAAACATGTTAATATATACATACATTAAACATAAACATATTAAATGAATGTCATATTACATGTAATGTAAATTATATTAATAATATATCAAATATATCCATTGAAATTTATGTTGGGCTAACATAATAATGATTATGTCAGTAATGTTGATATCCCCAGTTTTCTGAATTGTAGAATTATTAAAAGCTTTTTCACTGTCCTCAGTATTTTACCTTTGGATTACTTTCATTTCATTATTTGTCCACAGATTATTCATGCTGTAAGGCAAGAACCAATGAGAGACCAACCAAGCAAGTTCCAACAATGCCTGCAACAATTCCCTAGGGGCCTCTCCTTTGGAGGAAATCGTACCCAAGAGAACAATGCCACCTTTGCTTTTCTTTGTGAGAATGACTGCAATACAACTAAAATTATTCACAAGAGATTTCATTTTATCATTTAATCCATTCTGATTCTGGTACTTCTGGTGGATGCAGGGGTAAATTTCTGAGCAAATAGCATCAGATAGTGACTAGCTTTTTATGAACTACAGAGCTATATAAAAAAAAAGAAAGTGACCACTTTTTCTCTTATGTAGAGTAATGTTTATCTTGTGCTATTTTGTACTTCTCTGATCTCAAATTTTGGATGTATATAACACTCTATACAAAGGGGTATTTCTGTGTTTAGGTAACTAATGAATTCTGTAGATGGATATGTATGTGTGTGTGCCAACCTTAGAAATATGAAATATCTTGAGATCCAGGTATGGTCAAGGATAGGCTATGATAAGAAGTTTGAAGAATAAATTTCAAAGTTGTTACATCAGATATTAAATTCCATAGTCCATAATTAGTATCTTCTATTTCTATAAGCAGCCAAAGGAATGTTTGTGAAAGGGCATAAGGGTTATTTTTGAAACACATTGAGAAATGAGTTCAAAGTGTCTTGATTTATTCAAAAAGATGAAGGCATGAAGTCTTGGACAGTAGGGCAATAATTAAAGGAAAATGAGTGACTTTTATTGTTCATCTTTAGATTTTAAAAAATCCTATATTCAAATCCTTCAAACATTAATTGACCTACCTAACCTTACAAGTTATCTCAAAATTATTGTGTCTCCTGTCAAAAAAGTACAAGTTGCACTGTCAGCATGTGGTCTCAGAGCCCTGTCAAGGATGATCACAGAACCATAAATTGATATATAGAAAGAATCTTAAAAGCCATTGGGTTCAACCCTTTCATTTTACAAGAAATTGAGGCAGAGTGATATTAAGTAACTTGCCCATGATCGTATAGCTGTTAAATATCTGAAATGCTATTTTCTTGATTCCAAATCCAGTATCCATTCCATTTAATACAGACAATTTCTTCTGATAAAGTATAGACCTTCCATTGAAGTGGTAATGCAATGTTGGTTGACCTCAATTATGTCTCTGTCCACCAATTTTAGGGCCCAGAAACCAAATCTTTTTTCTCCCTTTGTTTTAATTAATGGAATGGTTTGCAATATCAAAAGATTTCAGATGTGATGGAGCATGAAGTTTGGGGCTTTTATTTTTGTGATGACTATATTAAAAAAATGACTTAAGTACCATCTAACTTAGATTTTAATAAATCTAGAAAGCATAAAGCATCTTGGCTATCAAAGAGGAAAAGTAGTTATGCGTGTTATACTTTTTAGCTTTAGAAGTATGTCAAGAGGCAGCTAGGTGGCACAGCAGATGGAGCTCCGGCCTTGGAGTCAGGAGGACCTGACTTCAAATCTGACCTCAGACATTTGATACTTACTAGCTGTGTGACCCTAGGCAAGTCACTTAACCCCAAACTGCCTCACCAAAAAAAGAAGAAGAAGAAGAAATATATCAAGAATTTTCAAATAAAATATCCTGTTAGTTCTACTGACTTAACAAAAATTGATATACACTTTACTTTTTCAGTATTGGTATTTATATCCTAGACAAAGATATGACAATGACTAACAACCAATCAGTAAGGCACAATGTACATAGTTTCTCCACAGTGGTCATGGATTTGTATTACTCAATCTTTATCCTTCCAACTTATCACCTTGTGTTTCTGCTGTGACTACCAAGCCCGTAAACAGGATTAGGTGTGATATCCATGGTCGTGAAATGGAACAAATCTCATTGACCCATTTACGGTTTACATAGTTTTTCTTGTCTTCATTATCAAGCTATTTGGATCATGTTCTAACCAAATGAGCTCTCTGACTTAAGAATGATGTAACAGACTTACCCATCATCCAAGGAATGTATATAATAGCTGATCAAGAGCTGGGATCCTCTGAAGTCATTTACTTAATTTATACTACCTACTCAATTTGTAAATGAAGAAACTGAGGCCCAGAGAGCCTAGATGATTTGCCAAAATTCAGACAGGCAGAAGGAATTTCAGGGGTGTGATTTGAAGTGAAATTCTTTAACTCGAGAGCCAGTGCTCTTACCACTTTGCCACACTGCTGCATATAACAAACTGAACTAGAAAGCATTTTGAATACTCCAACATTATATAAATTAAAAGAGGTCATTGTTACTATCATTTGATATAGACAAATCCTCAGTGTCAAGAGAACATGCCTCAAAAAAACACCAGAGTTCTTGAATAGTACTCTCCAATATGCAAGCCAAAGATATTATAAAGTCTTTGTAGTTTCAGTCATGTTTCACTCCATCACCATTAAATATGAAAAACTAAACTATTATGAAAAGTATCCTCAACCATAAAATTCGGTATGCTATTTATATGGCTGGCAAACTAGTCTCTCATACAGGAAATAGTAAGGAAAAGCTGACATTTCTGCTAAAATGAAAGATTAAAGAGCTTGTAGTTCAGTACCCAATAGTGTTTGTTTTACAATAAATTTGTTGATTAGTTAGTGTGTCTAGATATAGTGCAATAGTTGCTTCTCTATGCCTAATTTTATTCATGTTTTAGTGTGGTTGGGCACTGAATTCCCTGAATATTTGTTAAAGCTTTAGTACTGTATTCATTGATATGTGCTACAAATGTGATACTAGTAATGGCTGATATTCAAAATACAGGAAAATATTTTTCTTGAATTATTTAATCTGTATAACAAAATAAATTAAAATTTAACTTAATTTGGATGTTTTCATGTTTGATTTTTAAGTCACAACATGTTTGGACCTCAGTTTGTTTATCTATAAAATGAAGTGGCTAGACGAGTTGCCCTCTAAGATCCTACTCAGCTCTACATCTATGATCTTATGAACCTCATATGACCAGAGATAGAAATTCCTGGGAGAATACACGGTAGCATCAAAAGAATGCCATCCAAACAAGATTGTTGCTTTGACAACACAAAGCAGGGAATCCAGATGAAGGGCTCAATCTATTTTTTTAAGAGTTGTAACATTAAAATACGAGTTAGAAAAGAAAACATTTTTATCATTAAAATGATAAAAAAAAATGGATTGGTCATTCATGAGCTACTTCTAAATGTTATAGAGTTTTTTAGAAGTATTCCCATTTAGAGTGAAATTGACAGCACTACCAATTTATCCACAACAGAAACTTAGAATACAAGATTTGGAAAGGTACCGTAGAAATAACCTAGCCCAATTTTCTTACTTTATAAATAAGAAAATTGAGACCTAAAGAACCTTATATTTAAATACACACATACATGTATATTTATATATATATATATGCATGTGTTCATATGTGTGTATATCACATAGGTAATGGTCAGATTCTATATGGTATATGTGTATATATGTATACATTTTTATATGGACCTATGCATACATACATGCACATATATTTATGTAAACTTTACATATCCCGTAGCACCTAACACACTATGCTACATCCATTAGGTGCTTCATTGTTGTGGAACTGAAGTGAAATCACATGAAGTAAATTATATTTGGTGAAAAAAGCCAACCATTTTTTCATCTGCATCTTCCTACTTGCTTCTCCTGAGCTTTGAAGCTTCTTAAACTGAGAGTTTGTTTTTCATATGATTTCACCTTCATTTTCATCCAGAAAAATGAAGCTACTTCTCCATGAAATAGACAAGACTAGGATATTGAATATTTTCTCAAAACATTTAAAATTTAGCTAGTGCCCATATGGCTCAAACTAATTTTCTTATGATGTGCATTGAATTTTTTTTTCCTGGAATGAATTTTCATAATAGACTATAGCAGATGTCTAGGATCCATAATAATAAATCAGGCAAATAAACTGATTTAAACATTCAATTGACTATTTTTCTTATAAATGTTACAAACCCGATGAATAATTTGAAAGCTCACTGTAATTTACATCTGCACCTTGTTTTCTTTTTCGAAGGGAACCTTACTCTGCAACACTGTTTACTAGGATAGGGATAGATAGGTAGGGACCTGTGACTGTATTGATACAAGGAACTTCTAGGTGAGGATCTCCCTTTAGTGATGCTGGTCAGCACTTTCTTTGAGGCAGTCTTGTAGGCTGACTCTTCTTCCAGATTCATTTCCCTGTTTTCTTATAAAGAATGACTGATTGCATTGAGGCCTCAAACATACTTTAGAATTTCAAGGGATTAAAATTTTACCTAGCAATAATCTTTTCTTAATTTTATCATTTGTTTTCCCCTAGACATATTTTCAACTATTTCATAAATAATAACTACTTATCAGATATTAGAAGAAGTAATGAATTAAGTGGCAGGTTATAGTAATTATTAGATTAATAACTGAAATCATACGTTATTATGAGACATCCTTCTCAGATGAAAATGAGAATGAATTTGAAATTAGTCTTCATGGTTCATTTATTAGAGTTGGAAGGGATTTTATACATCATCTAATTCTACCCTTTCTTGGAGCATGAATCCCACCCTCAATATTTCTGAAAAGTGATTGAACAGACTCAAAGATTTCCAATGACAAGGAACTCATGACTTATAAGATAGTACATTTCATTTTTGGACAGCTCTAAGTGTTAAGTTCTTTCTTACATTGGCCAGAACTCCACATCCCAAAGCTTCTATTCATAGTTATTAGTTCTGGCCTCTATGACTAATCAGAGTAGATACAAGAATAAATATACTTAATAAGAATAAATATGTTCCTTTATCTATGCAATAAACCTACATATTCTTAAAGACTTCTAGCATGTTCTCCCTCCATTTTCTTTTCCATGAAGCAAAACTGATTCTCATGTGGCTTGCGAATAGCAAGCCAACTTCAGGTCAATAATTAAGAAAGGAAGGAAGGAAAGGAGAAAGGAAGGGCAGAAGGAAGGCACTTATTATGTTTAGGTGTTATTCCAAATTCTAAAAATAAAAATAGAAAAATCATGACAGACCTTGGTATCAAAAAAATCATACTTTAATTGGAGGAGACATCATATAAAAGAAATTTCAACTGCAGAGCAGAAGTAAAAGCCTAGATGTGTTAAGTGTTTCGTGATAAGGTAAATGCCATGGCCAAAAGGCTCTTAGATTACATAAGAATGTTAAATGACGGTAGTGAGGTGCTACCATAAGGCATAGAGATAAGGCAGATGGCAAAGCCTAAGGGACTTTAGAAGGGACTGGCAGAGCAAATAGTGAGACCAGAATTCAAGTCCAGCTGCTGACACATTCTAATTTTCTGACTCTCTTCAAGTCTCCTAACTTCTAGGTTAGTTATTTAGGCAGTTGGTCTTCGATTGACATAGTGGTGGAGAGATAGAAGACCTCTTCTGTACAAGAGTTACTCCCCTCAGTGATAGCTGTGGGGGCCAAACTAGAAGCAAGTGGTTAGGGAACACTACTTTTCTGGGCCTCTTGGACTAATAATTAGCTAGTGACTCCAAGCAAGTCTCTGAAACTAAGAATTACATTAAGTGCTAAACTGCATTGGTAAAGGGTGTTTCCTACTCTGCGAGGTCCTTATGCCAATGAAATTTCATTTTCATTTCTACTTTGCTCTCAGTTTTTAGTCACACTAAAATATTCTGTTATGAATAAATCTTTCTTTCCCTTTTTGACCTTTTATGTCTTTAAAATCAAAAGTTCATTCTCTATACTATTCATATTATTTTGGGTATTCATTCTAACATGAAGACTCCCAACCCATCCGTGTCTTCTTATCCAGTGAGGATCTTTCACATGTCTACTTAGAAATCCTCTATGGGAGTTTCACATAATATGATGGAGCCTATCTTGATATTTGGATACCTGAGGAGTACTAAGCTCTCCAGTTATCCTGCATTCTTTGGTAAATCATTGACTCATAAGTTACTGTTTCTTTGAGTTTATTTTTTTCTTAAATGGGAAAAAACTCATCAACTCCCTCGACCCATTTTAATTCCTCCATTTGGTAGCAAATGCGTTTTTAAATGAACAATTTTGTGTTGTTATGTTAGTAAAGGAAAATCATATTTTCCCCACTATGGTTTCTAGGGAGGTGATTGATGGGAGAATAAATTGTTTTCTGTTAACACCCATAGCTATGCTTTGGGATTTTTGAGGATTGTAAATGATTATATTGGATGAGAGGTATAGGGTTAGAATGCTCACATGAATGAATGAATGAAAGAGCATTAATTAAGCATTTTATATTTGCAAAGCATTGTGTTACACTCTGGGGATAGAAACCAAAAAGCAGAGATAGTCTCTGCTCTTGAGGAGTCCACAATTTAATAGAAGAAGACAGCTATAGGAAGCTCCATTTGCATGTTGAATGAAAAAGTCCTATAATTCACAGGGTACAGCAAGAAAGCATATAGTAATGTATATTTTTAAATATCATTTCCATTAACAAATGATTTCATTTCTGATATTGAACCATTCGATGGTGCCGATAACCTGAATGACAAAAACTTTCTTTTTCTTGTCTTCAGTAGCTGTGTCTACTGAGGAGGTGGGGAACTGTTGGATGCCAGTTTTCATATCCTTAAGAATTGTTTCCCTGCATTATGGGTGTAGGAGCCATGCTGGAAGCAGCCTCACTGGTCTGGGGGTTGCTGTTCCCAGGGGTCTTGAATTTTTACCTGCCTGTCAGTGGCAATTGGTCTTGGTTAACATCCATGGTGCAGAAATAGTGGGCTTCTTTTCCACAAGAGTTACTCCCCTCAGTGATAACTGTGGGAGCTAACCTGGGAGCAGGTGGTCAGGAAACACTAATGTTCCAGGGCCTCTTGGGCTATTAATAGAACTGTGCTATTGTCACCAGGATTTGAGGAGAGGCAATGGTGGTTGTCATTTGATGTCCCTGGAACATACTGTTTCTTGTCTCCTTTTATGAAATCTGTTGCATCAAAATGCCTTACTGCTTTAGATAAGCTTTCTTACATACCCCAAAGGTGTCAGCTGCTGGTGGTGGTGGTGGTGGTGGAGATGGTAAACCCCATCTCCACAAAGATTATTCCCCTTTTTGATGGCTGCAAAGATTAGTTTGCAAGCAGGGCCAGTGGTTTGCGGAGTTTTGCTATTCTTGTGCTTGTCATGTTCATGTCCATTCCCATTTCATTCCCTCTTTCTGCTCAAAGTCATTTAATAAGGAGATATGAAAATTCTGTTATCTGTGACCCCAGGTTCTATGGGAATATATGGGGCACAGATGGACTCTTTTATCTCTGAAGGTCTAATTTTGGGGACAGGAGGACACCCTGCCTGTTTAAGTGTCAAAAAGGATAAATAATTAAAAATACCCAAGTAATAATATATGAAGAAAATCAAGAAAATAAATGTTTTGGACAGGAATACTCTTGGAGAGGTATCTCTTTGGCTAAATTGTTTAGTCATTTACAGAACAATGGCCTTGGACTATTTCCTGTAGTGACAGGACAAAGATGTGCCGTATATGAATGCTAAGCTATGTGAGGGAGAATGGGAGAGAAAAATGAAAAACTTCTTGTGAAGAAAGATTATGTTTATTATTAATATAACTACATATAAATATGTGTTTGTGTGTGTATATACATATATACCTATGTATCTATACATATACACATGAATCTTTTTTTAAGGAAGAAGTTTGGGAGTCATGAAAAACATTGAATAATTTCATGGTTACCACCCAACCCGCTGTCCTCATCCTATGTAGTGGCAGTTAAGTGATGCAGTGAAGAGAATGCTGGGCCTGCAGTCAATAAGAACTAAGTCCAAATCCAGCCTTAGACATTTATTAGCTGTGTGATCCTGGACAAGTCATGTAATCTGTTTGCCTCAATTTCCATGTATGTAAAATGGGAATCATAATATCACCCACATCACAGGGTTTTTGGAGGATCATATTATATGCCTCAGTCAATATTAATAATCAAAGGATCATCAAAAACATCTTTATCATTATTCCTTTCATGAAATCACATATGTGTGTGAGAGATATCATATTGGAGGATAATCACCTTTAAGAAGACATTTTGCTCTATGAAATAATTTGCTTTTTTATAGTTGACAAAAGTAAGTAGAATGGGATATAATATCCTCCAAACACTTTGGTCAACCATGTGACTTTGAAAACATGTTCTAAAGTTGAATAACAAGTTAGAAAAGATAGCATGTATATAGATTACTACATTTGTAGATAATTGTAATTGTTATAAAAATGGGAAATTAAGCAAACAGTTTAGAAGTTGTCAAAAGTGTTTTGATCATAATTTTGATGATAATAATGAATAAAGTCAATGATTTTTTAAAATGTTTCATTGAGCCCTTTTGGTGTTCATAGGAATTCCCCCTCCCACCAATTGAAACTGTTTTTGAGAAGAGGGAAATAATTGAGCCAAAATATCTGATAGGGATCCCATGTCTGAAAATGTATACAATATTCCATCTTAGTAGTCCCTTTATCTCTGAATGAAAGAGTATCATGATTCATTTTCTGTTTTCTAAGAAATTCACTGGGTTTTTTTTCTGAATTCTACTTTAATGATTTGTATATTTCCATTGTTGTTAGTCATTAAATGTCTTGACATTGCTTATTTTACTTTGTATAAATTCATGTGTGTCTTTATAAATTTCTCCAAATTCTTGATATTTATGATTTTTACTGTATAATAATATTTTATTACATTCCTATAGCATAGTTGTTTTTTTCAGCTATTCCTCAACTGACAAGTCTCTTCCTTGTTTCCAAATATTTGTTACTACAAAGGATTCTACCATGAATATTTTTGTTCTCTAGTGGTGGTTTGGACCCATCTTTTACTCGAGGCATTGATTATTGATCATTTTTCCTCTCAGTGGTCTACAAATGTCTTGTTTCATTTCAATCCAGAATATAAACCAATGGATTAACATGTCATGCCTGGCTTACAATACAATTCATAAAGTTTGCCCCATAACTATTTTCCCATTTTACATATGATCTCCATAACTATATTTTAACTGTCAATAGTCCCTGATGCAGGTTAGAAAGTCAAATGTCATTTACATACTGTTTCTTGTCCCTTAAGATAACATTCATTTCCATATCTAAAAGCATAAGTACTAGATCAATTGACAAACTAAGAAAATTGAGCAATTGGATCTCAACTCTAAACAATACAGATTATATAGCTTTTAAAAAATAGATTCTAAGTTTCTAAAAAAACCAAATAATTCTTAGATATTGTGCAGAGAAAACTAAGAAAAAATGAGCCTAAGCAGGCATGGTTGCACAAACCTATAATTCTTGTTACTGAGGGAAGTTAAGACTAGTGAATCATTTGAGTTTGAGAATCTGAACTTCAGTAGGGCTAAGATGATTAGGTGTCCACATTAAATATAGCACCAATATGCTGAAGCTTCCAGGAATGGTAGACCACCAGATTTCCTAAAAAGGGTCTAACTGACCCTCATTGAAAAATGGAGCAGTTGAAAGATTCCATACTGATCAGGAGTGGGATCAGGTTCCTGAGAGGCTGTTGTACTTCTAGTTTTAGGAAGACCTAGTCTAAAAAAACATAGGAAGACCTAGTCTAAAAAAAATTAAATTAAATTTTAAAAATGAAGAGCCTGGGGAGATTTCACATAACAAACACTAAATACCTACTTTGTGCAAAGCATTTTCCTAGGCAGTGGGAAATCAAAAAATAATGCATCACTCAAAAGAGATGTGGATGGGGCAGGGGGGAAGAGCTTAGAGAATCATCTTAATCTGCTCCATTTTGGACCTTCCTTCCTGACCTAGAGCTGTCTTGAATAATGAGTGAGTACCAACTGAACTAAGTCACTACATCTATCTGACCAAACCACCCTTCACATCTCATTCAGCCATCCACCTATGGTATCTTGCCATCTTTCCTAACAACACAGCTATATCCCTCCTTATTCCACTTTCCACCATGGAGGCCCTTGCCTTGGGCATAGTAATCAAAGCAAAACTGCCACTGTTGCTGGAATGGACATGACAATTGATTGTTCTATGGATCAATTTTCCATCTTCCCATCTTCTCAATGCCCCAAACACCCCTCCCTTATGACCAACCCCCTATATATGTTACCTGTCCCTATGATAGTGTAAACTATTTGAAAGCAGGGATTATTTCTTTTTTTTCTATTTTATGGCTAGTATTTAACGCAGTGCCTTGCAAATAGGAAGCATTTATTATTTTTGTAATTAATGCATTTTTTTCTTCATCTTATACCATATACCACAGTAAGTTCCAAATAGAGATTGTACTTGAATATTAAAAGCCACATAATAAAAGCAATAACAACAATAACTAAAAAGAATGGGAAAAATGCCTTTCATAACTATGGCTAAGGGTAGAATATTATGGAGGATATCATAAATGAAAAATGAATAATTTCTATTATGTAAAATGAAAAAATATTTTGCATGAAACAAACTAAGAATAAGAAAGAATAAGAAGGAAAGGTAGCTGGTGGAGAAAAATATTTGCTTCAAATATAGCAGGTAAAGGTCTGATAGTTAAGATATATAGGAACTTAATGTAAATATATAAGACTGAGTATCATTCTCCAATGGATAAGTGGTCAAAGCTTAGGAAACAAAGAATTCTCAAAAAAAAAAACACTGCAAACTATTAACCACCATATTACAGATTGTTCTGAATCACAAATAATAGGAGAAATGGAAACCAAAACAACTTTAAGGATTCATCTCAAATCTAGCAAATTTAAAAAGAAAACAAAAAGAAAGAAATAGTTAATACTGTAGGGGCTGCAGAAAGACAGGCACACTAAAACGTAGTTGGTGTAACTATGAATTGGTCAATTCCTTTCTGAAAGTAATTCATAATTATGTTTTTTAAAGTGACTAAAATTTCTATATCTTTTGAACCAGAGATCCTACTGCTAAGCAAATGTCCCAAGGAGATTAAAGACAAGAAGTGTCCAATATACATTGAAATTTTAAGAGCAGAACTTTTTGTTGAGTCATATAATTAGAACTAAAATAGATGTTCACTGAATGGGGAATTATGTGATACATGAACATAACTATATATTATTTCACTATAAGAAATGATGAATAAAAAATTCAGAGAAAAACTTTATAAACTGATGTCAAATGTAGTAAGCAAAACCAGGAAAGCAATATACACAATGATAGACAAAGAGATAGATAGATAGATAATAGGTGGATAAATAGAATATTTATTAATATTAAGAGCATTATTATTTTGGATCAGATGTTGTAATACAGCATGGGAATACAACTCAAAAGCAAAATAAAACAAAACCAACTCAAGGAGTTTATAAGGAACTGAGTAGGATGGGAGTATATCAGACGGACAAGGTAAAGAAGAAGTCTGGGAGTCAAAGGTCAGCCTCATTTTTAAAGGAAGTATAGATGGCATGGGTGATTTCTCAAATGGAGGGTCAGGGACGAAATCACCAATAACAGAATAGGTGGCACAGTGCAAGTATGACCTATGTGGGAAAAAGGCTGTTAGTGCAGAGATGGAAATGTGGTCTGGACAGTCATGGGCTAGTCTGGGTTTTAACAACAACATGGCTGGTGTGGGCACTTCCGCAAAAGGCAGTTTGGGGAGGAAATTGCCATTGAAAGAATGAGGCCTTAGAAAGAATGACAGCAAAAGAAAAAATAATAATCTGGACATTATGATGGCCAAGAAATTTGTCTCTGGCCATGGAAAAGAGTTGAAAAATATGCTACCTAGAGAAAATACAAAATTGTGTTGAATGAGTCCACTACAAATCTTCAGTGTGGCAAGGTAACCTTTCATACCTCCTTAATTCATTCACTATCCTTCCACTGCTCTGGTTTAGGCCCTCAACAACTCACAACAGGATTATTTAAAAAATCTTTTAGTTAGTCTTCTTGCCACAGTTCTTTCCCTCCTCTAGTCCATCCTCCATTCAGCTATCAAAGTGACCCCTCCTCCTTTCCATTCAATTTTCCAGTAACTCCTTGGAAAAATACAACATGGAAGAGTACAAATACAAATACTCATGTTACCAGCCTACTCAGAGTTTCACTCTTTTGTCTAATTGAGGCCTCACATGGCTTTCTTGTTTTCTTCTTATTATCACAAGGCAGCTTAGAGAAATAAGTCTGGAGACTTGGGCCATATGTGCTCTGCCTACTATGCTACCTATTGTCGGCCCTGGAGCATGAGAAAATCTGTCATTCTCATTAAGGCACTCTCCAGAGCTTAGCACATTGCCTGATGCATAGTGAGTAATAAATACTGATTGATCGATTAAGGCTATCAGCAGCAGGGGCTGCCTTCCAGATCCCACAGGTCAATTGGCTTATTATACTCATTGCAATGATAAAACAGATACTTTGTAAAAATATACTTAATTAGTCAGGACCTTGGGAACTGACAAAGCAGTGTTATTGAGTAGTCAGTTCAGTGAGACAGACTACCGGTTACTGCAGGTCTAACTAGGTAAGCAAGATGAAATTCTTCAGTCCTGTAAACCTGGGCTATATGCTTTGCCAGACTTCATCACCTATGGAACTCCATCTCCCAAGTAGTAGTTAATAGCTCTCTCTTCCTTCTCCTGTGTTATGAATAGCACTATGACTGCTAATTCAGAAGGTATCTACCATTTGATAATGGGGTGCTGACAAAATTGCCAGTTCATGAGCTGAAATTCTTTATAAATGACTAGAGGGAAATAGGAGAGTTAAAAAGTCATTGTGACACACTGATTACACTGTCCTCTTTTATATCATCATACTTAGTCAATCTCTCTCATGATAATGCTTCTCAAACAGTGGATACAGATTTCACAGTAAGATTTCTAGGACTGAGGCCTATAACCTGTGTGATTTAAGTGCCATTTCCTATTTAAGGCTTTTGATGATCCCCTTATGGTGCTAGTAAATTCCATTCTCCCTCCTATGCCACTGTGAAATTATTTTTGTGCATACAGTGTGTGTATTTCAAATTTACTTACACACACAAAAATAGTTTTATCTCAAAAAATCTAATCTCCTTGAAGTCAAGGATGGTTCTGTTTCTGTCTTCGTGTTCCCAGAACCTACCACTCAGTATCTAGCATATACATACGTGCACACATATACATATATATAATAAAGATTCTTTTTTGAATGATTGTTCCCTTACCCCTTCCCCATCCTTTTGCTATCAATATGTATCTCTATTCTTTTGTGAACTGCAGTCATATTTGGAATTTGTCTTATGTGTCCTTCAGTTTCTTATCTATGATAGCCATGACTACTTTTTTCCACCTCTATTTCAACCAAACATTTGCTATTTAATGCTTATATATAAATCCAGAATCCTCATATTTCTATATAATTGTTTAACAGTCTTAGGGCCACCCATCAAATAAAAATTTAGAAATTTACAAATACGGTGTGAAATGAAAAAAAAAAAGTGGGATGTATTACATTTAGTGCAAAAAGCTCATAAAAAGCCCATTTTTTTATTTTCCAAGACCCAATTTGACATTGAAGGTTTACTGTATCAACTTTCTCTGGTCCATTACAATTAATGATATTTTATTTTTCTCTATTAGAAAAAAAGTCATCATTAGTCTACTGAGAAAAAAGTACAAGAGTTTGTTCACGTGTCTGCTTTTGCTAAATGTTCTTTCTTCAACCTAATTAAGAAAGAGCACACAGAAACTGTGTACTTTGCTAGCTTTCATCTAACTTTCAATAATAAAATTAGTTTTTCCATATTAATCTGAAGGCTAGGTGCAGTATGAAATACTGAATTGATTCTCTTAGACAAAGCAATTCTGTGGAGTACTTAGGAATTTGTTTCTAAATGAAGAGCATTTTAAAAAGATGCTTTAAAAGTAGAATTAATTGAATGTGCCTGTGAATATAGTAGCTGTATTCTCCAGTCTTTGGGATCACATCGTTCTTGTATTGAAGAAGGGGGTTAATATTTATATCAGGTCCCTATCCAATGTATTCCCTACAAAAAGACCAGGCACAATTTTTAAATCAAATGGCAAAATATTTAAGTAATTTGGTTTAACAAAGTATATAATAGAGAAAACAATGAAACAATGTTCAGTCCCCTCATGCTCAAGTGGGCAGAATTTCTTACCTGAGGAAACAATAGCTCAGGGGTGGGGAACCTGTGCCTCGAGGTCACACTTGGCCTCTTTTATCTTTGGATGAATCCTTGGATTCAGTCAAAGGGTCACACTTGAGGACCAAGAGGGTCACATGTGGCCTCAAGGTCATAGGTCCCCCTGCAATAGCTAATAGAAAAACACACCCAGTGTAGCAATACAACTCAATGATGTGCCCCAACACAGTTAGCAATAAGTTTCAGTACCTCATGTTGACAGGTTTGAGTACAGACACTGTCTTAGGAACAAAATTTTCCTTGGTTACATGCATTGCTTATGTTGTCCCTTCTCTGTCACATGTCCCTAGCCACATATGTTCCCTATATGTATGTCCTATCCCACATGTATTCCCTAGCTACAGAATAAATCGCCTCTTCCACTTGTGATATTTCAATTGATGGGAGATATATTATACTGTGTGTGGTGGTGGTGAGGAGGGAGGAAGGGAATTTCACTGACAATTATTTTGTTATTTTATTTAATTAAATATTTTGTTTTTTCATTAATATGGTAGTGTTGTAAGGATTCAGAGCTACAGTTTGTTGTTGTTGTTTTTTTAAGTAGACCCCAAACATCATTTGACACCACAGTAGCTTTCTTAAGGCCTGCAATCAAAGACTACATGTACAAAAAGAAACGACAAGAAAAATGCATGAAGTCACAAAGGATAGTAAGACTTCAGAGGAGGTGATTAATTTCTGTATGAAGGAATCAAGGAAGACTTAATAGAAAAGAAAGCTATCATTTTACCTGGTCTTAAAGCGTAGGTAGGAAATATATACAATGGAGGTGGTTGGTGGGATTTCTAAGTGAATAGAGTGAGAAAAAAAAGGCAGAAAAACCAAGTACATGTTTGAGGAATGGCAAATCACACAATCTGACTGCAGCACCAGATATGACATATGTTTGCTAAGGTAGCCTGGGGCCAAAGTGTGAGGGATGTTGCAAAGAACTTGAAAAGAAGTTTGGACTTTATCCTTATAGGAAGCCACTGAAAATTTTTTAACCAGGAAGTGATGTAATCACAACATCATATTAATGAAACTATCCTGTTAGCAATGTGTAGGATAAATTAAAAAGGGAAGTGGGAGGGGAAGGCTGGCAGATCAGTTAGGAGATAACTAAAAAAATATGACCCAGAGACAAATAAGGACATGAGCTAATTTGATTCTGTAAGAGTCAAAAGGTGAAGTTGAATTCAAGAGATGTCAGAGCAGTAGAATTGGTGGCTAAGTAGATGAAGGGAGTAAGAGAGAGAGGAGTCCAAGATGACCCTGAGATTTTGAGTTTGGAGAAATAATAATGCTATTGATGCTTATTGTACTACAACATTCATTTGCATGGTAATGCAAATCAGAAATGCCAGTAAGCCCAGTTCTCATCAAACTAAGAAATTCCTTTAGGTATAAAGTATGCTTTGGTTGCTTAATGTTTGTGGAAAATGGAGAAGATAATTTGGAGACCAACTACTCTCAGAGAACAATCTCTAAACTTACCTAAGGAGCAGATTGTTGGGTTTTTTGTTTGTTTGTTTTTTGTTTTTTTTCTTAGTACCTATCACCTTGCTAACATGGCACTTAGATAAATCATATAATCTATTGGTTACTTGCTAAACTGCAGTTATGACATCCATTGAGAACAATAGCTCCAGAGCAGAGATGATAGGTTCCAAAAAATGCTGACCTGGGACATAGTTTCATTTATAAAAATAAAAGCAGTCCTAGAGTGCTTGAGACCTAGCATGGAATATTTCAAAATCACCTGAATATTTCATCATGCTCTTATCATGGAGCTGCTGACACAAGTTTGTCTTTTGGGAGGGGGGAACTATTATATTGCACTAATAAACAACCAAAAAAAACCAAACTATAATGCTCCTCAATTTAATCACTGTGCAGCTAGCTAGCCAGCTCCACTGAATTATTGTTATACACACTTTGTGTCACTATAAAATGCTTTCATCACTGGATGAAGGGTTATAAATGATGGAATGCCATTTTTTTTATTTTATGCTTTTTTAAAGCCTTTTAGCAAAAAAAAAAGTCTAATGTGATGGTTTTTCTATTTTTGATGGAGTCATTTTTTCCCACCACCCTTTAA
This sequence comes from Vombatus ursinus, assembly GCF_900497805.2. Lineage (NCBI taxonomy): Eukaryota > Metazoa > Chordata > Mammalia > Diprotodontia > Vombatidae > Vombatus > Vombatus ursinus. The sequence continues at coordinate 7,625,118 of NW_020949613.1, read as the reverse complement.
AACACTTGATGAAAGATGGTTTCAAGAACATCACCACAATGATTTTTAAATAAAAATTCTTAATACTGTGAAGAGTAATACTACATCATCATAAAAACACCTGAATTGTGATGTTTATACCACAGGAGCTACATTATTGTGAAAGGCAATATAAGAATAAACACAAAGCAAGCTAAAATGTGGAAGTAAATTAATTGAAACTGATAGGAACATTCCAAATTCAGGCAACAATCATGGACAGAAAAAATAAATTAGAATTTTTTTTTTCTTCATGAAAAGTAGAACCTATGAGGCTAAGTAACTTTTTTCAAGGCATATGTAACCCATGTCCCCATGAATCCCCTACAATGGCCTTTGCTGGGGTTTCCAGTAAATCCAGATGACTATGACAAAGGGTTTAGTATTACATGTTATTAAAGAGGATGAGGACTTGAAAGCCTTCACTCATAAGCTTAACACTTTCACCTTCCAAAATCCAGATTACATTCTGCATCCCTTGTCAAAACTGGAATTAATCCAGATACATCTGTTGCCATCCCAATCAACAATCTACTCAAAAAAAAAAAGTGATAAAGCCATCTTGGAAGAGCTACGATACTTGGAAGGCTGTTTCACCTATTTCTAGACTGTAAAATCAGAATAATGAAGCTTCTCAATGTCCTATAAAGATATACACATTTACTTCATATACATTTATACTCATAATGTATGCATATGTATGTATTTATAGAAAAACATAAATACATATCAACATCTTTATTAACTATACCTATACCAATTATAATTATATCAACTATACCTCTACCTATATCTATATCTATATCTATACCCATACCTACAGCTAAGCTTATATATGACAAAGAGGAAGCAGATAATAATGGATAGGAAGCAATTTTTTTTTCTTTTTTTCTTAGGCAATTGGGGTTAAGTGACTTACCCAGGGTCACACAGCTAGTAAGTGTCAAGTGTTTGGTCTGAGGTGGTATTTGAACTCAGGTCCTCCTGACTTCAGGGTCGGTGCTCTATCTACTGCGCCACCTACTTGCCCTGGGAGCAATCTTTAGGGTGAAGAAGACCTGGGTGAATGTCACACTTTGCAAAAAGAGACAAATTTTGCTTTGCTTCTGCCCAACTATACAAGGAGGATGGGGGTTGGGAGAGCATACTGTCTTCTGCCTGTGTGAGGGATTGTCTGATGTTGGCTACGTGCCACATGGGGGTGTGGCAAGATGGGGCAGAGAAAAGATATTAGGAAGTAACCGGAGCTCATGCTCCCGAGGCAGGGGGCTGTGCCATGTGGAGTTGTGGTGAACTGGGGTAGGAACAGGATACGGGGAAGTAGCCGGAGCACGTGCTCCTGAGGCAGGGGGCAGTGTCACGTGGGAGTGGGATGGCAGAGAACGAGCTCCCTTTGTCACGTCCTCTCCCTAGATGCAGCGCTAACCCCAGACGTCTCCTTCCTGTATCCGGGCCTAGCCTCCTGTGTCACGTCCTCTCCCTTGGTGCAGCGCTAACCCCAGACATCCCCTTCTGGTATCTGATCCTACAATCAATGACTAGTAGGCGGGCTGAGGAGGAGGGGCTAGGAAGGTATATAGGGGTGGTAGGGGTCGGAGCTCGCTCTCTTGCTCCTGCTCTCTTGCTCTTGCTTTTCTGCTTGGCCTTGCTGTGATGGCCTCTGAATAAAGCTCGAGTGTTTGCACCTCCTGATCGGCTGGTCTCTGTGTTTATCCGGGTGGGCTCCAAAGACTGGTAAGTATGACCCTGGCAGCCTGCTCCTTATAGGAGGAGAGTGCACAGCACGACCGGCACGTGCCTGGGGTGGTTTTTATGTTAAGGACTCCAAAGACCTCTGTGGAGAACACCTATTCTACCCTCTCCAAACCCTGAAAAAAACAAATACTGATTTAAGCCAGTAGAGAAGAAGGAGACCTAAGGAGGGAATTTTGGACAAGAACTGATATGAGCATCTACCCAAAGTCTGAAAGAAAGGGACAGAATCCCATGGAGCCAGTCCTGACAGGCTCCTTAAGTACAAGGACTAAGACTGGTGAATACCAAGTCCCCTAATGTGAGAGGAGGCTTAAGAAACTTTGCAATTCAGTCCTGGCTGTGTATCTACCATCAATGATTTCAAAATAAATTTGATAAAAACTGAGAGCACAAGGAAATAAATCAACAAATAGAGCCCTAAAACTGGAAGGAAGATTAAATACCAAAGAGGCTACAAAGATTTAAAGGTAAAGGAAATTGAACCAATACCCAATGAAAGAGAGGGATTCATAATACCAAAAGAATATGGAATATCAACAAGAAATTGTGGGATGATTCAGAATATAAATGAAATCCACTGTAAAGAATACGTGTAAAAATTGTAAGTCTCAATGCAGAACTTAAAAAACAAACAACCTGATCCATGTTAGAGAGTTTCTCCAAAGAAGCAAACAAGAGTAACAGATATGAAATATAAAACTGCTGAAGTGGAGGCAGAAGAAAAGCAAAATACAACAAATAATGTTAAAAGAATAGTTGCTCACTGGACAAGCTATAGCCATTGATGTCAATGACAGCATGGACAGAGGATCATACATACATTTCCCAAAAGAACATGACAAAACAAAAAGTATACACTGATTCTCTCCAGAAAAGAAAGAAAAGAAAAACTTGCACTTTAAATCCAAGATATATACTCATTAATTGACAATTTGAATACCAAAAAAAAATTTTGTATATGGCCATTAGAAAAGCCTTCAAATTTAAATAAGAGGAAATGTGAACAGAATATCATTATATGCCCAGTAAAAAACTAGAAGGAAATCAAATAGAATATTCTGAAAAACAAAAGAATTTGAGAATCAACCCAAAATGACATATCCTGCAAACTTGATTCTAATCACAAATGAAAAATAAGAAGTGCTCAACAAAAGAGGCATTTCAGGCATTCCTGAAAACAAAAAGGGAGGTATGTAAATGTGTAATGTAAATAATAAAATAGAGATATGTAAATATTTTACTTGCAAATATCCAGGTAAGAAACCCAAGAAAAGTAAATAAAACACTTACCAAAGAAAGAATAAGTAATTATATAAATGACCTCAAGTTTAGAGGTTTTGTTTTTGTTTTTGTTTTTTTAAAGAGAAACACAAAGAAAGACCTGCATGGAAAGAAAATAAAATCAGTGGCAATCAGGAGATAAAAAGTACATAAAAAGACAAAGATATTAGTGGAATTTAAAGGAAAAGAAGAGTGAAGATGGAGGGGCAGAAGTACAGCACAGCCCCTGACTGGTGAATTAATGTATTCGTTGGTGTTATTGTTTAGTCATTTTCAGTCATGTCCACTTCTTCATGACCCCTTTTAGAGTTTTCTTGGCAAAGTCATGGAAGTGGTTTGACATTTCCTTCTCCAGCTCATTTCGCCGATGAGGAAAATAAACCAAACAAGGTTAAGTAATTTGCCCAGGGTCACACAGCTAGTAAGTGTCTCAGGCCAGATTTGAACTCCCCATCTTCCTGACTCCAGAAAGATGCTCTATCTCCACTGTGCTGCCAAGTCAGGGTATTGTGTGGGACTAAATTACAGGAGTGGATGCATATTTGGGGTGGAGAGGGGTGGTGGCTGACAGAGGTGAATGAATGTTGTTCTTAGTTGAATCGTTGGGTGAATGGAGAGAGGATTAGGATGCCTGTGGACTCTCAGCAATAAAAGGCATTGCAGTAGAATGGAAGAAAAGGCAGAAGGGATTGAAACTTGGAGAATGAAAGAGAGATCTCAACTCAAAGAAAGGAAAGGACTCAAATGAAAAGCATGACCATGGGAAAGAGACATACACCTGTGATTGGCCATGGGGATTTCATGATAGACTTAATCTGGGGAAGTTGGTGCATTGCTACACACCTTTTTCTGTGCCTCCATGGATATTCCGCCCCCCAGAAAAAGCACATGAAAGATCCTAGGAGCAGCCAGCACCCAGAATGGTATGTGTGTGTGGGAAGGTGGGGAGGGCTGGGGGTCTAGGGAAGGCATGGACCCAAGGACAATATAGCATGGCCAATAGGAAGGAGAACAATCAATAAGGGGCAAGGGAGGGAGGGAAGGGTGGCAGAGGGTAGGATTGAATGGCAATAATTAGGACAGGGTCATTTTTACCATGGGGCATGCTTTTTTTTCCATACAACTGATACTTCTAAGAGGGAGGGATGCTGAAAAAGGGAAGATGATTGAGCAAGATTTATAAAAGAAATAACAGAAATTGTTTAAAAGAGAGACCTCAAAGTCTGAATTTCAGAAACTATTACTTTATGAGAAACAGAGTGAGATTAAAAAAGTAATAAGTAAGAATACAGACTAAGAATAAGTTAATACAATTTCAAAATGTACAGGAAGAAACTTAAAGTTCAAAACAAAGCAAAGAAATACTTATTAGAACAAAGCAAAATAATCCTAAATAACAAAAAGAAATTGGAGGAGAGAAGAGATTTTGAACTAACTAGTGCACCAGGGGAAAAAGAACGGGGAAAAAGAGGGAAAGAAACAGATAATTAAATGAATAAAAGAATGAAAAATGAATCAATAATTTAAATGAATCCCCCCAGAAAAGAAAAAGTTTAACAAATTGGAATCGGGGAGGGGCAGCTAGATGGTGCAGTAGATAGAGCACCAGCCCTGGATTCAGGAGGACATGAGCTCAAATCCGGCCTCAGACACATGACACTAGATGTGTGGCTCTGGGCAAGTCACTTAACTCCAATTGCCTGGCAAAAAAAAAAATCCGAATTAGGTAGGGAAGGTGAATTGGAAGCCATAAGGCCTATAGAACGGATTAAAAAAAATTGAAAGTTGTCTCTTTGAAAAGACTAAAAAAATTGATAAACATTTAACTAACTTGATTAAAAAGGAAGAGGGAAGAAAATCAAAGGAATAAAATATAAAAGGCTAAATTGCTAAAATCTCTGAAGACATAAAAAAGAATTATCAGAACCTACTAAACACAGTTATAGGCCAACAAAACTGAGGATTCAAAGAAAAAGAGGATTATCTACAAAAACAAAATAAAATAACTAAATTACCAGAACACCAAATAAAGATCTTATATAATCCAATCTCAGAAAAGAAAATTGAACTAGTTGTAAAGAAACTATCAAAACAGGGTGAGGGAGGGAGTATGGGGAAAAAAAACCACCCTGGCTCAAATGGATTTACAAGAGAATCCTATCAGACCAAAAAACAACAAAAACAATTAATCTATATAGCATATAAATTCTTCTTAAAAATTGAGAAAGCCTTGCACTAAGTTCATTTTATGAGACAAATATATTCCTAATACTAAAATTGGATAAGAATAAAAAAGCAAAAGGGAAAGATGGAAAGTGGAAGGAGAAAGAGAGAAAAAGAACAATATCATTAATTAGTCATGATTCAAAAGTATTAAATAAAATCTTGGCAAAAAACTTAAAGCAATTTATCCAAAAAAAAAATTTTGCTATATCAGTGTTGCAAATATAGTTTCACATTAGGAAAACAATTAACATATTTAATCAAAGTAAAATAAACCCTCCCAGGCTGCATGGTTATATCAATAGATGCAGAAAAGCCTTTGATAAAATGCTTCTGCTTTGTAGTAAAGATCAATGAGAAATTCCATGGGAAATGTATATAATAATTTAAGTAGTGTTTGGTTCAATTGAAACTCTTCTCAATTCAACAAAGAGGTAGCATGGTGCCACGTAAAGATCTGGATCAGAGGACTTTGGTTCTAATTCTATTTCTGCCACTTGGGCAAATCTGAACTTCCCTAGGCTTCAGTTCACTCACCTGCAAAATTAATGACTTGGACTAATTGACCTCTAAGAATGTTGTTCTAGAACTCAATCATCGTTCAAAATGCCGTGGGAGGCACTGGGGAGACAGATAGATATAACATGGCTATGTTTTCAAGAAGCTTCCAGGCTAATGGTAGAAAAGAAATAGTAGACTTCCTACTAAAATGTTATCATGAGAGGTCATAGAGAAGTCGAGCTCTGTCACATAGTTTCCAACAAATATCTGACTCAATCACATAAAGAACAACAAATAATACTTTAAAGCCCCTCAAAGACCAATGACAAAATAATCTAAAAGGAAGTTAAGTGTGCAGCCTAATGCTAGACACTCAATCCAGGTTGACAGAGGTAGTGCCATTCAGAGTACAAATATGCCAGGACCAAACAACCTGTTTGACAGGCCGACAAGAGCTAAGGTTGAGCCCAAAATTTCGACCTAAAAACTAAGGCTAAAAAACTGTGCATACACAGAAAAAAACACCAAATATAATACAGTAATACGGATTGAGAAGACAAAATGGCAAACACAGAAATTTAAAGGGAACAAATATTGGAATGTTTATACTGCGTAACAGAAATGAGTAGCAGGATGGAAAAACTTGGTGTTTATCCAAAAATGCAAAAGAGCAAAATATTTTAATATAAATACAGCAAAATGAAAGACAACTAAGAAAAAGACAAGCAAATGCTAATATTTCTAAAAGAAGACGTGATCTAAAAGAACACACATACAAGCAAAAGCCATTAATCACAAAGACAGGATAAAGGCAATTTAAACATCATATGACAAATTTAAAAGCCTGAACACCCTAATGCAGGAAACAATGCAAGAAAATTGTCCAATACTTCTGATTATAGAGACAATATGCTCACTTAAAAGAGAAAGAGAAACAACAAAAAAATCATAATTAAAAAGACTATAGATACAAAAAGAAGAAACAATGACAACAAAAACCTTTCAGGATGGATTCATGAACACAGTGGTGTTCTTCCCACTTCCCTCTTTTCCTTAATTCTCTAGCTGAATACTGCAGTCTGAGCCAGAGCAAGTTTCTATCTTTTGATTTTGCATGGCGCTGAAGAAGGATGGTAGAATTGAATTCTGTTGCAAGGTCATGGGTTGAATTGTATAGCCCTGCCAGAGCGTGGTGAGAGGTGAAAAAGTGGGTGCATCTTAGGGGTTGAATATTAGCCTTCTCTGTTAGTTCATTGGGTTTTTACTTATTCGAGTTCTTGGTAAACCAGACCATGGAGATAGTTGACATTATTTTGTCTTACACATAATTTCATTTTTTGAGAGGTTTTAAGAAGTCACAAAGATCAGAGGAAAAAGTCTAGTTCTCCATCATGTTGGTCACATGCCCTGGAAAGACTAGCCTGTTACTTACTATCTATATGACCCCATGCTTGTCTCTTAACCTCTATGTGCCTCGGCTTCTTCATCTACATAATGAGCAAGGATGAATTTTAAACTGAACAAGTGATAGAAACAATTACAAAAGATAATATAATTTTGATTACATGGAATCACAAAGGTTTTGCATAAACAAATTTAATGTATCTAACATAAAAAAGAAAAAGATCACCTGGAAAGTAATCTTTGTTTCAATATCTATGATAAGCACCTAATGTCCAATATAAATAGACAACAGAAATATTTCAACAAAAGCCATTCTATAATAGATAAGTGGTTAAAAGTTATGAAGAGAGTTCTTAAGAGAATTGCAAATTATTAATAACTATATGAAGGAATGCTCTAAAGCATTAATAGTAATGGAAATGCAAGTCAAAATAATCTTAAGAGTGTACCACAAACTTAGAAAATTTAAAAAGATGATGAAGAAATGGGAATAATCAATGTAGAAGGGATTTTGAGAAGGTAAACAGATGTATTGTTGGTGGTGATGTGAATCATGAATTGGTATAACCACCCTTGAAAGCAATTAAGAATTGTGCAAATTAAATTACTACAATGTTTCTTGTAGTTTTACTGAGAAATTTCATTGCTCTGCATATGGGGAAACTCTAGATGATTTTAAAATAGATTACACCAACAACATCTATTTTTTAAAAGACATTTTTTGTGTGAAGTGAACCACAGATAGTAAACTATTTGAAAAGCATCCCAATGTGATTAGCAGAGTGTCTGGAATATGCTAAGCACTTAATAATGCTTGTTCATTGGCTGAATGATCCCATAACAATAGCAGAATTTTGACAGTTTGTTGCTAATCTACAAAATAGGCCCAGAGAATAATTGGAGCTCTACAATTCCAATATATCAAAACTATCTATTTCTTGTGAGACTCCTTGGTGAGAAAGAAAAGAGGAGTGATAGCCAAACAGACACACTAGGAAAAAAAAAAAAGAAGATGGCCCACTCACCAATTTCAGAGAAACTAATACCTTTGACAATGTGACATATGAAGACAATTATGTTTTTATTTACACTTGTGGTAAGAACAATATTTGTTTTGTGCAACTGTTCTCATGTTTTCTTTGCTGCTGCTCTTTTGGTGGCCCCACATGCATAGTATGTAGGAAGGATGCTAAGGAAATTGTTTGGGAAGAACAATAGATCCTTTGTATTTGAGTATATTCACTCTCCCCTAGTTTCTATTTAGGCCCTCTACATCTTTCCTTTTCTATTCTTCCCTGCTCTTTTCTCTCTTTTCTTCCCTCTTGAAGATCCAATATGACAGCAAGCAACAATGTTAACTGCTATGTTGATCCCTTAAGGAGGTAGTTTCTTTGCCTAAAATTCTAAGGCTGACAAAGACTCAGCCAAGTATCAGTTAGTGTCATTCATTTTATCTGAGCTTCTACTACTCTCCAGGAATGCCTTCTTGATCTAGCTGACTAGATTCTCTGTTGACTGGAGGAAGAGGAAAGTAGTCTTTCATATCCTTTTTATTTTTGATGTTGTGCTCTTTTGTTCTCTGATTAGCGAAGTTGTTCTAATTACATTTTATGGCATTGTGCCTCACTGCATTTTAACACCTGAGCCTGAATTACTGAACTGGCATAGGTTGGGCATGATTCAGAATACCATCTAAGGGTCAGGGAAATCAATGGACCCAGAGACCTGTGTTCAAGTTGAGAGGTAGAAGGTTGAATTACAAGTCAGTCTTTTTCCATCCTAATATTTTAGATGTAGGGATCCCCCTTTGGAACAGATGGCAAATAGAGATTATAAGTACCTCGATAACTACATCAGCCTACAACAGAGACAGATAGGTAATCCACAAGCTCAAGAGAACATAGTAGAAGCTCCAAACCTATTAGGCTAGTAACCAATTTTCCTTAATATTTTAGGAGAAATAAGAGAACTGCTTAACCACGTAACCAGAAAATGTCCATTGTGAAGGCATATAATGTGTTCTTTGTTCACATCTGAAACATCTGCTATTATGTGTTGGATTGGGCATATGCATGTTCTACATTAATATCTTTTCATTTTTTGCATTATACTCCTTTGTTAAATATTGTGCATTTCTACATAATATGACTTCTCTTTTGTATTATGCTCTCTTGCTAAATATGCTTGTATGTAATGATATGCATATACTATTGCTGTATATGTATATAGTATGTTTCTGTAAGTGATCTGTACATTTGTTTGTGTCATACAATCCTGCATACAATGAGCTGCATACAATCCTGGTGTGAATTTCATGTAATAGGTACCTAAATGTATATTGTATTATGCTGTTGTGATGATTATCTGTGACTGTGTATGTATCACATTATGATTAATATGTATGCTCACAGATATTCAAGTATTCTCTGTGAAATTTCAAGGGACTACAATAATTTTACTGGTAGGGAGAATGTAACAGGCATATCTCAGGGGATCTACTTTTGTAGAGGAAAGACATTGAGCCTGAGGCATCCTATCTATTTATGTGCAACCACTTTACTGAAACTGATGTTGAACCCTTAGAGTATGATCAACAAGTGCATGTATCATTGCCTGGAGAAGTAAACTGCATGCAATACAGAATGCTATGAGAGTCAAGGATTTGAAAATGGTATCTTGTCATCTGAGTCCTGAGTTACCTCAACTAACTAAACATTCAGCAGACTGAGAGGGTTTTCCACAAATGAAGTAAGCCCCAGGGCAGACACACACTAGCTTCCTGAAACTTGTAAAGGAATTGAGCTTTGGCTTGGAGTTGTCAATAAGCAGAAAGTAACTTTGAATCTGAGTACCTGAACTGTGTTCTTCAACTTCCAAGATGTGAGTTTGAAAAGAACGGGAAAGAGCTATACGTTCCTAGCATTAATGAGCATTTTATGTATTTATTTTTGTTCATTTTTCTTACTGTAATGAGTAAAGAATTGCATACAGCTATATCATTTTCTGTGAGTAAACTCCACTGACATGCAGTAGGATCAGAAAAAGAAGCAATTTTTTTTTTCCAGGGGATAAGTCAAGATTCTGATTATATCTATTTACACACCCTAAACCTTTAGGATAATATGATGAGCTTTGCCACTTAACAAAGAATCCAAACAGTTAGAAAGAGATATTTTATTTTCTGAGATCCAGAAAATACTTGGTGTTAGCTGAAAGTGCATTTTGGCATGGGTGGAGATCTTAGAGATAAACATGTGATGGACAGAACTTGTCCATTACCCTAAGTAATGGTCTAACTAAGTCAAGTACTTAGTTATCACTGCCCTTTATTGAATAAAATTTTAAACTAGGAAGTCATACTGGAAAAAATCTCACTGAAACATAGCATTTTTTAAATTAAATATAAGATTAACATAAGTTAAATAACAAAATATAAATATTAAAGCCTGAGATTATATCCTATATCTGATTTTTAAAAAACACAAATCAAATCATTTATTTTATTGTCTGTCTTTAGGCATCACTATATCAGAACTCATTGTTTTCATTTCTTCTATGACAATTCATTGGAGATAACTGTTACCTAAGAGCTAGCATATGAGAGGATGTTCATGACTTCTCTAAAAAGATAATTGGGAAGGAATTTATCACTGCCACACATTTGCCTTTAATCATTAAAAAAAAGTATTTTTCCTGGAAATTTCCTTAAAAATTACTAGAAATTATGGTGGCCTTAACATACTCAGCCTGTTTTATGTTGTGTGAAAGGCTCCTTCAAAATATTAGTAAAGCATTCTTTATAAACATATTTTTCATTCAATGACCCTCTCTCTCTATCTCTCTACAATTCCAATCCCTAACCCCAAACTTTAGCTTGTACCACAGCAGTAATTTACTTTAGAGAAGGAGTGTTTTTATCCCACAAGTCAGCAAATGAGTTTTCATCAGAACAGCTCCAGTTAACATGAATTTCCTCTACCCATTTGTAGAATGAAACTACATTCAGTCTAAAGTAAAGGGATAAATACTTAGGGAGCAAATTAGAGATTATGTTTATTTACAAGATCTACTGTAAAAAAAAAATGGCATTGACTTTGTTCTCTGTGGTTCAGAGCTTAACTTTCTCTGATTTTTCTTCCTAAGTAACACACAGAACCAAGAGAATGCATAGCTGTTATTCCAGAATTATTTGCATCTATAAAAATTTAATTATAAGAACTATGTCCATTGAATCTTGATATCACCATTTTTTTTTTCAGTACTGCACAGCCCCACTAAGTCAGACTAATTGGAAAGAAAGTTTCATTTGCAATTTCTTTCAAAAGAAACACAGCTTTATTACTTTCAAGTATGTATCATAATAGGAACAGGGCTAACCAATGTGGAGAAGGAATGGCCTTGGTCTAATGAGCAGAGACAAATTCTTTGCAATTAGCACAAGAGATGGTTTAGAGTAATGAATGCTAGTGAAATGGTTGGAAAGTTTGTTCTCTGAAGTGTTTAAATATCCACCTTCTAGATTTGGTGCAAACTATTTATTTAGTAAATCTTTTTTTTCCTACAGTACAAAAATCAATTTGAACCCTGAAGTTATGTGAAATATCAAAAATTCTGAATTAGTTAGGCTTAAATTAATGAAGTATGAATGGAAATCTAAATATCACCATAACAAAAATCCAGTTGGGGTTGAAGGTGAAGGGAGAAGAGTGACTAGGATTAATTTTTTTTTTATTCAATCTTCCCAATAAAATAATGAAAGGGCATTTTTACCCCCTTCTCTTCCTTAGCAAGCATGAATTACCTGAGAAATAGTATTCTATATTATGAATATCTATCATAATTTTTTTCTTCATTACTTGAAGTCATATATGTTTTATAAAATTTTGGAGTGCCTATATTATCTCTCTCTGAATCACAGAATCCCTCTTCTAATGTTAGTGTTACCAATTTAGTCTCTCTCATTTTAATGGCATAAACTATTCAAAGAGATGTTTTAGAAAAGAGAATAAAATAGTGTTTTGGGGATTTCTGTTTTCCTGATATTTCCAATGCTTTTTAAAGCTAAAAATTATAATCTGATTACAAATATAAGGCAACCTCATCTACTTCCTCCTTCCTTCAACCTTGTAATACAAGGCTAGGATAACATTTCAGGACAAAAATAAAAACCTTACCTTAGTCTTAATGGCAACAACTGTTCTACAAGTAGATTATACTGGTGGCAGGATACTTGAAGTAAGAAATGTCATGCCAAGCATAGCAACATTCACCTCTTGGAACTGTGGTCCTATAAAATGCTAAATAATTTATCACATTGTCCCTTGATACAATAATATTGCTACATATACAAGTATAGATCTCATACCGGAAGGAACATCAGAAGTTATCTCATTTTAGAACCTAGATTTGAAAGATATCATAAATCTAGATAAATCTAGACCTGAAAAGCACTCAAGAAGCTATCTAGTCCAACACTTTAATTGTATAGACAAGAAAACTGAGACCCAGGGAGACTGAGTGACTTGTCTTAGGTCAGATATGTACCAAATGTCATAGGCTGGATTTGAACCCAGATTCTCTTCCATTATACCATGCTGTTGACCATGAGAATGGCTTCACTGTACAATTCAGTAAAATGAATTTAACAGTTATTAAGTACCTATTATATGAAAACCATATTAGTTCCCAAGATTTCAAATCTGTATATGTATGTGTATATATATATATGTGTGTGTGTGTGTATATATATATATATATATACATATATATATATTGCTTTTTGGCTAGGCAGTGGGGTTAAGTGACTTGCCCAGGGTCACACAGCTAGTAAGTGTCAAGTGTCTGAGGCCAGATTTGAACTCAGGTCCTCCTAACTCCAAGGCTGGAGATCTATCCACTGTGCCACCTAGCTGCCCCTATTATAGTATTTTTTCAAGAAGTTTACAGTTAAACAAGGAAAGGATAAGTACATAAATAACTGCGATGCAGCCTGGAGCCTGACCTTGAAGAAAGGAATAGACTTCAATAGGTTTGAAGATTGAGCAATCATGGCCTAGTGGTATGTATAAGAAACATCATGCAAATAAAAACAAATGCTCATTTATGTAAAATATGACTTTATAAGACATGATTTGAGATTTAGTGGAAGAAATATATGATAAGATAAACAGTATTCAGACTATAGATTAATACATCACTTTATCAACAAATATATATTAAATGGTTAATGTGTGTCAGCCATTGTGAAGATATAAAGAAAAAAAAATAAAAGTTCTTTCTCTCATTGAATTTACACTCTTTTCTTTTTTTAAAGAAAATGGGGCACCTCATGGAAGCACAGGATAACAGATAGAATGGTATGGAAGTAAAAGATCCAAACAAAACACTCCAGAAAATTTGGAATATAAAAGAAATCTATAAGGCATTGCAGGAGTCCAGAAATGTGGTAATGAGATTCTGACTGAGGGTGGCAATAATTAGAATAGAAAGGAGGGATGCAAGAGATATTGAAGATCAAGAAGATTTGAGGACTAATTGAATGTGAGAAGTTAGCAGAGGAAAGTCTAAGAGCACCATAATGTTAATAACATGAGATGGGAGGAAGAATAATTGTACCACAGATAAAAATATATCTCAGAAAGAAGAGCAAGTATAGGAAGAAAGATGATGAGCTCAGTTAGGATTAAGGTATAAATTGGAAATGTATATGGATAGGTCCTCTAGATGATCAAATATAGGTCTAGAGTACAGAAGATACATCACGTCAAGGGATGTATATCTAGTAATCATCAGCATAAAATATCAATTGAATCTGTGGGAATAAATAGAATTCCCAAAGGACAGAATAGTGATAAGAGAAGAGAGCCAAAGACACTAGGGTGTGGAATGTTTGCTGATAAGTGTAAGTAAATCTACATGAGAAAGGAAACTTATTACCTCCTTATTTTTTTTCATCCTAATAGTATCATTGGTCTTCCATTTTGTCTTTGGTTGCTTTAATATGATGACAAGGGTTCTGCAGGCCACAGATTTTGTCCCTGGTTCTAAATTATCCACCACTGAGTAGTATCATTCCCTAGTAGATTCTGGAATAAACCAGTGCTGGGTAACACATGACAATAATGAGTTGTACACAGAAATCAAAACTAGTACCCATATAGGTTTGAAACATTTGATTCATGTGGGCAGGATAGGGAGTAGGATTCACTACGTTTAAATGCTTTTCAGTCCTTATAATATGGCAAATAATAGCACAGACTATAATTTTAAAGTGATTTTTCAGTGACTCTGAAGTACATTGATTTCTATTATTTATTAGTATTCTCTCACAGCTGTATTAAGATCTACTTGACTGCTCACAAATAGTATCATTGGAAATTTCCAAATTAAATCATTACCATGTCCATCAAACATCTTTGAAAATGTAAATGCAGTAAGGGGAGTTGCTTGTCTAAGTCTTCAGAGCCACCAAAAAGAAAGAACCTAACATGTTGGATGATTCTATTTTATTTTCTCACAGAAATGTGAATCATTTTATTACAATATGAATTTGATTTTGACATTCAAGGGTATTCCTCATAAAAACACGTGCAGGTTTTAAAAATAATCATATATCAAGAACTCTTTTCAGTTCTCATATTCCTTTCAAGAGCCATCATTTAAGAGTCTACCATGTACAGAGCATTGGAAATCCAAAGACAAAATTAAGTGGTTCCCATCCTTGAGGAACTTGCTTTCTACTGAAGATAATAAAATCATCATATGTTATTCAATTCCTTATTCCTTTTACTCTCTTTTGAGAAGAAAAATCAGAAAAATTTTGTATAAAATCCCAATGTCATTAATGAGATTGCTTTCTTTCATTTATGGGCAGTCAGTGTGCCATATTATCATGAAATCATATATTTAGACCTGAAATTTTAGCTCTAAATGATCTTAAAGATCACATAGTCCAACCCACTTATTTAAAAAGAGTGTTTTGTTTTGATTTTAAATTGGGAGTGGGCAGGAGATGCCCTCCCCCCCCAGTTTACATTGCCCAAATGGGAATTTGTATCAAGGTCTCAAGGAAGGAGGAAGCCAGGGCCCAGATAATGGAGTTGACATGCCAAAGTTCACTCTTTTGGAGACGTATTCCAAATCCAGTGATTTTTCCATTATGCTATGGTGCTTCCCAGATAATTTCACCAAACAGGGTCCCAAAGAGCTATAGAAATCATAATACAATGGAAATAAAGGCCAAGTTAATAAGGATGTACCCCTAGAATAGTAAAATAGACCCATGATTACATTTATTTGGGAGTACCCTTCATGACACAATGAGACATCAGAGTAGGATTTAGAGGTTGAGAAATATGAGGACTCAAGTTCTTCCACAGCATTGAGAATTTATAAAACTTGAGGTTAATAACATACTCACTTATGAAAGAATTGAAGGACAATAAAGAGAGATAATCAATACTAAATTTAAAAGAAATGGTAGACAGCAAGTTCACTGAGAGATAAATATTGCAATCTAGAGGCCAGCCTAATTGAAGTAGGTTGTTCATTTTGATGGATACTAAGTGGGAAATAAAGTTGGGTAGGTATGATGGAATCAAATTATGAAAAACATGGAATGTCAGAATGACAATGTCAGAAATGGCCTTATCCATCTGTCTGTATCTAGCTGAGTTTAGCTTCTTCCACTACTCCTCATCTCATGCCTGGCACTTTCCTTTCTCCAGTTTTAGGGCCCAATTAAGATTCATAGTTGCTGACAACCTTATACCATTTCATACTTATTTACTAAACATAGTCTTCCTGACCTTGTCGAGAAGGCAGAGGCAATTAGTTGACACAGTGGATAGAGTGCTGGGCCTGGAGGCAGGAAAACGTAAATTCAAATTTAGCTTCAGATACTTAATAGCTGTGTGACCTTGGGCTAGCAAATTAATCTCTGTCTGTCTGAGTTTCTCTATCTATAAAATGGGAATGATAATAACACTTAGCTCCCAGGCTTATTTTAAGGATGAAATAAGATAACATCTATAAAGTGCTTAGCATAGTGTCCGGCACATAGTAGGTACTTAATAAATGCTTCCTTCCTTCTTTCTTGCCTGTCTGCCTTGTTTTCTTCCTTCCTAGATGAGAGAACTTATTAGTAACACGGAAACTGTAAAGCATTTTGAAAGTATGAAAGGTTCAACAAAATAAGAAGTTCTGTCTAAAAATGTTAAAGAAAATGGTGTAGCTTTGAATGGCACAAAGGGAAAAAAAATCTCTTTTTCCATTGCCTTCAATAAATTGGAATCTCATTTAATTGGTCAAGATAGCCCTATTGTCCAAGTATCTCACTGTAATCTCCTTACTACAAATAGCCATTGAAATGATAATTTTATCTCCTTGAAAGTATCTTATCACCACCACCAGTATACTATAGCACCAAAGTCAGCTTCACTTCTTAGGTATTGAATCCAATTTGTTTTTTATAAGGCAAGTTTTTATTGGCAGATAAATGTGCTTTTAGATGAACTGGAGAATGCAAGGGCAATGATATTCAGGGTGCTTTATCGGCTGCAGGCTTTACTGTTCTGGAGATACAAGTTGCTGACCTAATAAAATAGAAACTTACAAAATTCCTTTAATAAAAGTCAAGATTTTACAGCCAAACTGCATTTTCCATTCCAAATGCAATCATGACATGTAACTGTCACCATAATCCAACATGTGAGTGTGCACACATGCATACTCCCTGAATATAGTACCTCACTTTGGAAAGCTCATCATTAATCCAGAATACTTCATCTCTTAAATTCTTATCTCTCCAGCAATTTTGGGGGTGGAAGGAAAGGTCTAGGGTGGGATAAAAGAGTTAAACAAAAATTGGGATTTCATCTATGTAGAGAAGTTCCAACATGGAAACTCCTTTCTCTAATGTAGATAAGCAATTCCTCAATAATCTGGGAGGGATGAGGGGAAGGAATGAGAGGTTAAATGATTTGCATAGGATAGCTTAGCTAGTAGAGTATATGTCAGAAGCAATACTTAAACCTAAATTTTCCTAACTTCAAGACAGAGTTTCTGGCCAGGATGTCATGCTATTTCTCACAACTGAAATTTATTTCCTTTTAGTTCTTTTGCCCTAGATTTAGATCATCTATGTAAGAAGTTTCTGTTGAGGAAAACTCTTCTAATGGAGACAAGCACCTTCTCTGAAAATCATAATCTTAGAGAGTTTACTGGGGGACTAAGAAGTTGTGACTTTCCCTAGATCATATTGTCAATATCAAAAAATGGCACTTAAACCCTGTCTGTCCTGACTCTAAGCCACAACATCATAGTATATCAAAACCCATTTTGATATTAATGGACTATAAAGAAAAAATGGTTAATTTTCATATGATACACCCTTAATGATAATCTTTACCTTGATTCAGATTTTGTTTATCCATACTCTGAGTCTACTATCAGCCCAATGGCTCTCCCTAGTGTCACCTGCCTATTGTCTTGACTTAGTATCAGTCAAACTTATGACTCAAGAATTCCTTAGGAATCAAAGGTCAAAGTTTAAAATTTTGCTATAATTTAGAAAGACACTCAAAATGAATTTCTCTTAATGGAGACTTGGACATTTTCTCCAAAGAGTCTTCCCCAGGCACTATTCCATTACCTGTGATGGTATTCATTTTGCTGTCAGCTTTGGCTTTTACTAAACTGTCATTAAAATAAAAGGTCTAGAAAAATCACATTGCTTAACCAAAAGGCTTAAAATCTCTTTGAAAACTGAATGTTATAATGTTAGATTTGGGTTTCCTTGAAGGATTGATTGTAATAAGCCATAAAAAAAAAAATCATGACCTTGAATGGTGGGGAAATTTCTAAGATGGTGCTTTCTGAAGGAAGGATCATTTTCTGCCATTTAAGGATTATGTAAATAAAAAAGCAACATATTGTTTCAGCTGCCACAGAAGTTACACAAGAACGTTAATTGGAGGTCTTTTAATAAATGAATATTGGTCACACATTAAGTTCTGTAACTGAATAAGTACACATGTATATAATCTAGCAATTTAAATAATTTGGCTAATTTGGAGGATGCATATTTTAGAATCTCCTTACTAATATTAATATACATGGCATTTTTTCCTGGATGAAAATTATATATTTCTTAGAAAAGAAGGGTCTGTGTTAGCCCTGTTCAAGGGTTTTAATGTAGGAGAGATACACTGCTTATTCTGCTTGACCAGAGAGCAAAAGTGGGACTAATGGGTAGAAGTTACAAAGTGGCAAATTTAGGCTAGATTAGGTTATATGTAAGGAAGAATGTACTGACAATTAGAACTATCAGAGAATGGAATAGGGCTGCCTCAAAAGAAATAGGTTCCCTCTTATTTAAGGTCTTCAAACACTGGCCAGATAATCATTATTAGGTACTGGATACCTTTGGGGATTAGACCTGTGATTTCATTGATACAGGAAACTTCCAGATGAAGAAGAAACTCTTGATACTGGTGCAGACCAATAATTCTTCTAAAATTTGTAGTCTTAAAGTTTGCCTAAAATTCTGATGTGTTATTTTCCCAAGGGAAAATATATTCCCCATCTTTGGAGGTTTCCAAATAGTGGCTGGATGATCACTTTTGTTTGATATTATCTATAGGAGATTAACATTTCAGATATGTGCTGGACTAGATGACCTCCTAGATTTATTTCCAAACCTAATGCTATTTGGTCCCTGCCCCTTTTGCTAACTCCCAAGTACTATGGTTATTTCCATTTCAAAAAATTAAAAAAAAAAGAATGAGCATTTATTTTATTTTGGATTTTTTTAAATTTTTATTAATATTTTCTGTTTCTTACATCACCCTAGTATTCCATGTCTCTTTTTCTCCACTCCCTTCTGTGGTTTTTCCTTCCTTCTCAAAGAGGATTGGATAGATTATGTCATAACTTGCAAGTGAATTGGATTTAAGTGAGGGAGAGCTGTGCAAAGTCACCAGCCTCACTTTCTCCTCCCCATCCCCTCCTAGAGAGATATCCCACATGACAAATTGCATTTTTGGAGAGGATTAAAAAATCAGCACAACTGATCTATCCACTGAAAAGATCCTGAAACATGCTCCATGTGCAACATCTGTGGACCTCCCACCTGCACTTCTTTTCACTTCAGTCTCACTTGATCTTTATGATTTTGTTACATTTTTATATAATATATAATTATGCATATATGTAAAACATAATTTTGTTACATTGTTACATTTACTTTTGATTTTTTGGTGTGGCATTTTTCTTCCATTTACATTGTTGTAATTATATGTATATTGTTTTCTTGGCTCTGCTTACTTCACTCTGCATCAGTTCAGACGGATTTTTCTATTCTTCTATGTATTCATCACACACATCATTTCTTAGAGCACAGTATTATTCCATAACATTGATGCACCACAGGTTCTTTAGCAAGTCCTTAATTAACAGGCAGCTACTTTGTTTCCAATTCTTTACTATCATCAAAAGTGCTGCTATAATTTTTTTTGGAATATATATATTTTTTTTATTGATAACTTCCTTGAGATATAAACCTAGAAATATAGTCTCTGGTTCAGAGAGTATGGGCGTTTTGGTAATTTTATTTACAAAATTTTAAGTTTTTTTGCCAAAATGGTTGTGTCATTTCACAGCTCCACCTGCAATGTGTTATCTTTCCAAAATCTCCTCCAATATTGCTGTCTTTTTTTTTTGTCATTTTTGAGAATTTGTAGGGTGTGAGGTGAAACCTCAGAGTTTTTTATTAGTAATTTAGAATATATTTTCATGTAGTTGTGAACATTTTGCAGTTTTTTGAGAACTGTTTCTTCATATCTTTTGACCATTTATCTATTGGAAAAGTAGCTATTAGTTTTATATATTTATTGTTTATATACTTGAATACCAAACCCTTATTAGAGAAAATTGATGCATTTTCCTTTTTTTATCCTGTATGTATTTATGTTGTCTATGCAGAAGCTTTTCAGTTTCAAATTCCCTCTGCTGTAAACACAGTATTATGTTTCTTAAGTTATTTTAATCTTTTTTGAGGTGTCCTTATTCTCACTCACTCTTCCTATTACCCTCTTCTCATTTGATGTTCCCTTTTCTTCTTCTTACCTTAAGCAAATCCTGTTTCTTAGTTTTAAATTTTTAATTCTTTGCACCCCTTTCTAAAAACAATCTCTCTCACTCTCATCATTATCAACTTTTCTGTTTACTCTAGATCTTCTCTCATCTGTATTCTTCATGCAATGAAATCATCCAAAGAATCCGTTCTAGGATCTTTCTGCTAGGTGCTTTCTGCCTCATGGGTTTCAAACCCCCAAGGGTTTGCCTCATGGATTTCACTTTTCCATTATTCCTCACTTCCAGAACAATGACAATTAATGAGGGTGTCAGAGAGGCCAAGGCCTCATGGTAGGTCAACTTCCCTACCCTAATCTATACCTTCTCTTGTAGATCTTCTTTCCCCCTACATATGCATAAAAATCTCTTTGCTGATCCATGTTCTTCCACTCCTCCAAGCACCAGTTGGCCCCAGGGGTTCCATCTCCCTCCTCTTTGTGTGCCAGGACAAAGAGATTTTTCAAGAATAAAAACCCCTAGCCTTCACACAGTGTAAAATCATCCTGCTCAACCATTTCCCTTTAGGTTCTTTTCTTTCTGAGACCACAGAGGTCACCTTTTCCCTCATTTACAATCCTTGATTTCAAGTGGGCACATAACTCACTCATCTCTATACTCCTGCTTGCCTCCACCTCCTCCACCTTTTGTGTTCCCTCTCATTTTGTAATGTAGCCCCCCCCCCAAAAAAAGCATTGATTCACTTATAGTTAGGGTGTTGCTAGTTTCTGTCCATAATACTTTCTATCCATTTCTTAATTGTTACTTCTATCAGATTTCTGCCTTTACCTCTATCTCACTCTATTTTTCATCTGCAATTCTGTTTGGTTTCAACTCCAAGGAACAGGAACCATGCCTCTACAATGATGAGCTGATCACTCCAAATCTCATTATCATGCTGCTGATTCAGTGTTGAACATTCAAACTCCTCCTACCTTCCTCAGTGTCTTCTCCACTCTGATTGGAAGGCTGGAGGACAGAACAATAAAACTCTTCCTAAAGCTTTCCTTTATAGGAGTCTGGGATTTGAATTTTGAAGTAACTCTCCACTTTTCATTAGCAACTTTGCTTTATTTGGACTCCACAGAACATCATGCCCCTAAGCCATGTAATTTCTGCCCCCACATCAGCTGTTTGTTTATTGTCTTCCCTCATTAGATTGTAAGCTTCTTGGAGACAAGGACTGTCTTTTTTCTTATTTGCATTTCCCAGTGCTTAGCACAGTGTTTGACACATATTAGGACTTTAATAATTGTTTATTAAATCTAATTGAAATTGATCTATTTCAAGAAGAAATCTCTTATTAGTCTCTCCATTGTACTCTGTTGCTGTTAATGTATTTATTCATTCACTCCTCCTGCATTTCTGTTGTTTGAAGTGTTTAAGGGCAAATAATCTCTTCAGTTCTTGTTTCCATTCTAAAAATGTTTCAAACTTTTTTTATTATTGAATATTCATCTTTTGTCTTGCATAGTTAAGTTCAGATTTGAAGGATAGCTCACCCTGTACTACTACAGCATGAGTTTCATTATTCTTCAGAATACATTATTCCACTCACTCCTCCTTTTTCAAGTAGGTAAAGAATAGTCTTGCATTATTCCTCCATTGTAGTGTTGTTTGCTTGTTTTTTGCCCTGTCATGTTCTCCTGGGAAACCTATGATTTTTAGTTTGTCTCGGTTCATATTGTCTTCAAGGTCAGTATGCTTTGATTGCATGGTGAACACATTTTCTTTTAATATTATTGGGGTTGCTTGTTTGTTTTGGTTTGTTTTATTTTTGCCTTTTTTTTTAGGTGGCCTTTCACATCTGTGTATTTGCATCCCCAATCCATTGCTCTGTATTTTATTCCTTTGGTGAGGCTTGCCATTGTAGATTCAAGTTTATCTATTCAATTTATTATTTTTGCTGTTCAGGACACAAATTCTGTTCTCATAATTTTAATTTCTCTTTAAACCACTCCAAAATAGTGTGTTATTATTCTGTATTATCCTTAAATTCTACAGAGTCCTCTGTCTCATTAACTGTTGGATCATTTTCCTCCATTTTGCAGTAGTTATTCATAAATACCTGAACTCATTTACTAGATCTGGAGGCCATTTTTCCTTCCAGTGTTATTGTTTTTGCTTTTAATTTATCTGTATATGTTAAAAATCTTTGAGTTTTCTTCTTCCTAAAATCTTTAATACTATCAGTCTTTTCCCCCCTTATTTTTCTTATCATTCATTTCCTGAATCCCCCTCCTTTGACTGTGGTTTCTTTGGGGGCTGAATCTTAAAGCCTCTAAACTTCCTCCCAAATGGGGTAAGTCATAATTTGCCAGTATACGTCTTTGGCTCAGGTGACTTTTGGTAGGTCAAAACCAGCATTACCTGGATCCTCTTGTCTTTCCATCAGGCTTGGTGAATTGCTGCTCAGTCCCCAATATACCTGGAGTCCTGTGGTAGTGACTTGCCCCAGTCTCTCTGTTCTTCAGTTCTCTGGTCTAGCACAGGGAGTTCAGAACCTATTTTCACCAGCACTGGCAGTTCAGAACTATGCAGCACTGTTACTTCCAGATTGCTGCCCTGAATGGCTTTCTCCAGGTTTGCTCCAGAATGGCTATGACTAACCTGGCTCTAGAAGCCCAAGTAAACTTACATAGCCTGCAGCCAGGGTCTCCATGGCACTGGAAAGAGGGAAGGGGAACCAGTGAACAGGAGTGAGTTTTGACACAAGCCTCATTCATGTCCTCAGAACTGTTAGTGTAACATTGCTACCAGTAGCACTGGAGGAAGGAAAGGGATGTCTAGTGAACTCAGTGTCTATGAATATCAATTTCTGGGTTTTTTTTTAATTTGTTTTGGTTTGTATGTGTCCTAGACCATGTATACAGGACCTAGAAGTTATAGGGCATTTATTGTGAATGAGCATTTATTAGTGATTTCTTATGTAAGCATTTGTTTATTTTTTTTTATACTGGAAAACTTTTTTATTGTAGGTGGAGTGGGATAGCTGGACACAGTTTAGATGATTCCGATTTTCTTGGCAACATCTAAGGCATCATAGTCTGGAGCAAGTCGGACACAGGCTTTATTCTCTCCATCAGGTCAGATCAGTGTGTTGACTTTGGCCAAGTCAGTGTCATACAGCTTCTTTCTGCTTGCTTGATCTGATGCCTATTGACCTTGAGGCCTGCAATGAAGATGAAGGTGGTGTCGTCCTCATTCTTCTTCATAGCAGATTCAGTGGTCAAGAGAAACTTAATGATGGCATAGAGATCAAGCTTGTTTCTCCAAGGGGCACTTTTCTGAGGGTATTTGGGCTGCTGTCGAAGTCTTAGTGTCTTGGGTCACCAAAGGTGGGGGACATTCAGATCTTCTTTTTTGTGGCTATGAACACCCTTCAACACTGCCTTCTTAGACTTGTCTTCTGTCTCGGTGGGGACAACAGCTTCATTCTCTGCCTTTGGCACCGCATTGAGGAAAAAGATAATTAAGTATTTATTAAATGCCTTTCTCAGGGAAATGGAGAGTGCATGTGTCAGAGGCAGGAACCCAGGTTTTCCTGGGTTCAAGGGCAGCTTTCTACCCACCACTACCTCTACTCTTGACAGCTATTATGTATTTTAGAGGAAGTCCTTTTTCAAATACTATAGATTAAATTACCTCTGAGGACTCTTCCAAACCTAAAATATTGTGATGGTGTCATTTTTTATGAATTTATTTTAAAGGAAATTAATTTTTCAAATTAATCATGCACAATTCTTTGAGTTCCTTTATGAATAAGTCTATTCTGCATATTTAAACATTAAGTAAAAATAATTTTTAAAAAATATGTAAATATTTGTAACTACCAGTCAACTGCTTTTTAAAAGTTCATTTATGTAGCACAAAATGATTTACAATACTCTATCACACTTATATATATCAAGAAAAAACTGACCAAGCAGAATAACATGTAACTGTAACTGTTGCTAACCTCAATTCATTTATTAATACTGAAAAAATGCCCTTCTACTCAACAAGCCTATTTAATGCCTTGGTTCTGTTGAAATGGAGTGTGACCAGAAGTGTCTACAAAGATCATCAGAAAGGAAATCAAATATTTTGTACAGAAATAAATGTGGATGAGAGGCATAAAACATACATACATTTAAAAATTATAGAGAATAATAGATGTATATATAATAATATGTATTTATTTCAAGATTATATATTACATATCAACTTGAAGATTATGTGTATATTTTGAAGAAAAAATACCCTCTTTCATGGAGCTTATATTCTGATTAGAAAGGAAATGGGCTACCTTGGGAAGAAATGTATTTCCCATTCTTGAAGTTTCTGAATAGTAGTTGGATGATCATTTTTAATTGGCATTATATGGAGGAAATTAGTGTTTCAGGTATGGGCTGGACTAGATGACCTCTCTAAGATCTCTTTCCAAACCTAGTATTATTTTGCCCCAAACCTTTTACTAACTCCCCAGTCAAGTACTATGACTATTTCCATTTTAAGAAGTAATGAATAAATGATCAAGCATTTATTAAATACCTACTCAGTACAAGGCCCAGTGCTAGGTACTAGATTATACAAATAAAAAAACAAAGTGAGAGAATTTTTGCCTTCAAGAAACTAATAATAATAATAACTATCATGTATTTGATCCTTTAAAGTTTGCAATACACTTTGTATGTTATCAGATTTTTTAATGAGAGATACAATATATAAATTATGCACTCCCGTTGAGAGAAGGGAATGATGGTATAGAAAGTCACGGAAATTGCGACTGGAGGTACAGGAGAGTGGATTTCCATATTCTTTTCAGTAGCAGTGGTAGCACTGGTTTGATAAAGTTACCAAAATAAGAGATAAAAATGGGAAGGGGAATGGTAGGTGAAGGGATTATTGTTGTTTGACCTTCATTTTTTTTTAGGCAATTGGGGTTGTGACTTGCCCAGGGTCACACAGCTAGTAAGTGTTAAGTGTTTAGTCAGAGGCCAGATTTGAACTCAAGTCCTCCTGACTTTAGGGCCAGTGCTCTGTCCACTGTGCCACCTAGCTGCTCCTTGACCTTCATTTTCAAAGAGGACCCATGATATCATGTGGTGATGTCTTGACTTGTGCATGAATTGGATTTAAATGAGGTAGAGTTGCACAAAGTCATCAGCCTCACTCTCTCTTCCAGTCATTGAAGTCTAGTGGCAAGACAAGAGTTAGGATGACTGGCAATATTCTGGAATACAGTGGCACCTTTGATGTCTGAACAAGCTCTAAGTGCTTCACAGTGCCTGCTTCAACCACCTTCATGGTCATTGGAACAAATTGTTCTTATCTGCCCATTCTGTCTGAGGGGAAGTTGTCACATGCTTAGGATATGTTTAGCCTGTCTGCTAAGACAGTTTTGCCAAGTGTGGCAACTGCACGTGCTTCTTGGAGCCATAGATAAAAGTTGGGTGACCAATTGGACACCAAAGGTGGATTAACAGCCCTGAAAAAGACCAGCAAGCTTTCATACCAGAGGTGCTTGTTCTCCCTTAACACCTTATACTCTCAGTGGCAAGTCAGATGGTGAGACAACAGGGTTATGCAGATCCTGGTTTCCTGGTACGCAGCTGTTAGTGATGTGAAGTATTATCTGGGTCCAGTTAGAGATATTGAGGTAGGGGAGTTTTCACTTATTCACTCATTCTTATATTCCAGCCATAGATCAGAGTGTTAAAGCTAAATAGATTAACTTCCCACCCTAGGTTAGTCATTGTCTTTAAAATTCTTGGGCCTGAGGATCACTGTTCCTGATCTGGAGAATGATCTTTTGTAGCAAGAAACTCAATTTATATAAGATTAGATTTATCTTTCCCGAAAGAGATCAGAGGAGAGGAGAGGAAAGAGAGGGAAAGGGAGAGGGAGACACAGAGGGAGAGGGAGAGGGAGAGAGAAGAGAGAGAGAAAGATTATTAGAGGCAAAAGTCCCTGGTCTCTAGCATGGCAAGCTGGGAATAGCGAAATACTTGAGGCACAGGCTCCTCTACATGTTGACTTTTTCCCAGAGTTTTCTCTCCTTTCAGCAGCCTCTCCCTGAAGAGCATCTAAAAGTACATGGGTGGAGTAATCTTTCTTTTCAACAATAAGAAGAGTCTTATGCAAATGAAAGACTTTATCCCTGGGTTACATTTACATAAGAAATACAAATAATTTTGCATAAGAGTGGAGAACCAGCAGCTGGAAAGGCCATGGAAAACATCTCCTAACACGCAGCACTTAAGTTGAGATTTGAAGGAAGATTGTGATTCTGAGAGTAGGAGATGAAGTAGGAGTGTATTACATATATGGGAGACAGCCTGTGCAAAGGAAGGGAGTCAAGGAGATGGATTATTGTATATGGGGAAAAGTAAAGCAGTCCAGTTTGCCTGGATCATAGAATATTTTAGGGGGAAAATGCATAATAAATCTGGAAAGTCAGGTTAGGGCCAATTGTGAAGGACTTCAAATGCTAAACAAAATGCTTTGTTTGCATCCTTCAAGTTTCAACTCAAGTATCACCTTCTACAGAAAGCCTTTCCTAATCCCTTAGTTCTTAATACTCTCTTCCTCCTCAAATTCTGTTATATTGATTTATCTAAATTTTAGTCATGCAGTAGAATGCAAAATATTTAGGCAGGTGTAATTTTTCTTTCAGTCTTTGTATTCCAAGTCCCTACCACAGTCCATTTCCCATTGGCAGGGCTGGGAGTGGAGGTGGGGATGAGGGGTAGAAGTGTGTGGTCATGACTTCACATTTCACCAGTGTAACAAACTCAATATGGAAGCTTTCTCCACTAATGCAGATCAGAAACTCATCAGTAAATTAAAATCCAAGGAAAGTGCTTGTCTGGGAAGCAGAGATTAAGTGACTTGCACTGAATCTGTAACCCTTTCCCCAAGCCAGCTTACATTGGGAAAGGCAGTGAACTTAGAATTATGTTTCCTTACCTTTTTTATATATCATGAAGCCTTTTGGGAATCTAGTGAAGCCTAAGAACCTCTTAAATACATAAAATAAAATGCACGGAATTACAAACAAAATCAATTATATTGAAATATGCATATAAAAATATTAAGCTCAAGAACACCAAGTTAAGAATCCCTAGCTTCAAATATTAGGAATTGAATTCAAATCCTGGTTCGGCTACTTACTACTTGTGTAACTTTGAATATTCCCATTAACCTCTTTCAGCCACATATTCTTCACTAGATAAATGAGGAGATTGAACTAGATGACCTCTGAAGTCTTTTCAGTTCTAAATCAAGGCTATCTACTATGCCATACTCCCTCTGCTTATACATTTTAAGCACTTGTTTAAATTGTTGTTGGGTCATTTTTCAGTCATGTCTGACTCTTTGTGACCCCATTTGGGATTTTCTTAGCAGAGATACTGGAGGGTTTTGACATTTTCTTCAGCAGCTCACCTGACAGATGAGGAAATTGAGGCAAATAGGATTAAGTGACTTGCCCAGGGTCACACAGTTAGTAATTGCCTGAGGTTGGGATTTAAACTCACAAAGATGAGTCTTCCTGACTACAGGTCCCACACTCTTCCCACTGAACCACCTAGCTACCTCCTTTTAAGTACTCAATACATGCTTATTAAAGAAAATTCCTCTTTTGCCATTCATATACACAATAATCCTAGGAAGCACAGGCTAGCACAGGTAGAAGAGGTCTTAGAATTTATTTAGTCCAACCCCCTCATTTTACACATGAGGAAACTGGAATCCAGAAAGCTTTGGTCCAGTAGCATTTGCCTTATTCCTAAGCTGACTTTTCCGGAGCTACATAGCAAGGGTTACGCCTTGTTTGCTGTTACTTTTCTCCTCCCTGTAGTTTCCTGTTCTGATGTTGAAGTAGTTAAGTTTCATGGAGAGCACAGCGAGCTCTTAAGAAGAAAGGTGCTCCATCAATCCACTAATAAGTAAATATTTGATGATCTGTACAGACCTCATCAGCCATGTCCCATCTGTCAGCAAGTATAAAATCAACAGGATAGGAAATCAAGTGACCCAAAGGGAGTCACTACCAGCCCCATTATAAATATGGAGGACTCAAGTCAGCAATAATTGGATCATTCCTGGATCATGTCCTTAGGTTCCAGCCTTCCGTGTTCCTTTTTATTAAAGCCCCTCTTTTGCAGCAAGAGACATGTACACTTTCATTATTGGTATGTGTGCTCTAAAAGCTGTTTCCAGTACAGCAGCTGTAGAGCAATTCACAATGGGAAGAGAGAATCATTCATCTTCTCTTCTTTCTGATGGAAGAAGAGGAGTTTTATTATCCTCTATGTTTCTATTGAAAGTCAAGACCACAATTTATATGTCTTGTGCCTCCAAATCTTGCACCCTTCTACTTCCCTGTTGGGGCATTAAATTCTTCTAGATGAAAAAGATAACTTATAGGCACATCTGTACTAGCAATACAAACACTTGTCTTCCTCTCTCAGCAACTCGTGGGATATTTATACAAGATAGGAACAGATATAGCACAGATCCGAGAGCATAAAGTATACTCCATGTGTGTACAATTTGATCAGTTATATACCCTCATTTTAGTTAATATAATGTATACCAGATGGGGCAGGGACGGTTTTATCCTACAAAGTAACTAAAAATATCACAAAGCAAAGAAATAGAGAGTACTTGATCAGTGAAACAGATTAGGTCCACAGCACAGAGAAGCAAATGAACACAGTAGCTTAGTTTTTGATAAATCCAAAGATTCCAGCTACTGAAATTCACTATTCGACAAAATACTAGGAGGAAAACTTAAAACAGTCTGGCAGAAACTAAGTATAGATGATAAAATCTTAAATTAACTTGGAATCTGTGGTTTTGTTTCTACTTAAATATTTCAATAACTGTATTTCAATAAAATTATTTTCCTTTGTAATCTGAAGTATTTTATTTGTTTTAATTCTATATTTTGAGATGAGATCTATAGGTTTTACCAGACTGTCAAAGGGATGTATGATATATGTTTATGATTACCTGGTCTGCGTCATAATCTCACAGTTTATAAGAAAATGAGCTCTGAAAGGATAACTGAAAGGACGTATTGCTTAGACATAAAGTGGAAAATCATAAATAAATTATAAGAAAAAAGCAGAAAGCATCATTAAGACTGATAAATAGGGGTATAATTCATGACCAAACTAGAGAGATCACAGAGGATAGAATGGATAATCTAAACTGATTATCTAAAATTATTTTTTTTGCACCAACAAAGTAAGTGCAGTTGAAAGTAGAAGGGATAGAGGTAACAGGGAAAAGTATTTGCAGACAATTTCTCTGATAAGGGTATCATAGTGAAAATATATATACAGAAGAGATTCAAATTTATGATTAAAAGAGTGCTAATGCAACCAATAAATGGTCAAAGGATATGAACAGAAAGTTTTCAGAGAAAGAAATCTAAGCTATTAACAATAATATTTTAAAAAGTACTCTAACTCAGTAGGGTCAAACTTAAACAGAATGGGGTCATTAAACCAAAGATCCCTGCATGTTACATTTTGAGTTGGAAAATGACATTAATATTATCTATTTTTGTTATATTTTTTATTTCTTTTATTAACTATTTCCCAGTTAAATTTTAATCTGATTTGAGCTGTACTCAGTGTGGCCCACAAGGGCATGTTTGACATCTCTGCTTTAAACTAGTAAAATTTAGAGAAATACAAATTAAAGCTAGGTTCATGTCTATTGGGTTGGGAAAGCTGACAAAAATGGAAAATGACAATTGTTGGAGAGCCTAAAAAGAAATCAGGAATATAATTGATCATTGGTTGAACTGCAGGTTGGTAGCTGTTCTGGAAAGCAAAGAGGAAATAAAAGAAAAAAAATAGAGTCCCAGTGGCATTTTTTTTTTTAAAGAGGAGAGGACAGAGGAGAGGAGAGGAGAGGGAGCAGAATGAACCAGAGATAAGAATGACATCTTTGGGAGCTGCTGGATGAACTTATACCTACAAAATCAAACTGTATATCCCTAAGATGTAAAAATCTCTTTTTCTGTTAATTCTTTGTCATTACTACCTCATCTTCTATATCCCTTAAGGGTAAAAAGGTCTTTCCATGTCATCATTAGAGAGATGTTATAGTCAGTCCTGCCAACTAGGTAACAATAATAACTTAGATGGACAGATATTTACAATAAACTTCAAAGCACTTTCAAATAAACTATCCATTTCAATCCTCACAATGTCCGTAGTGTGATTGTATGTACATACATACATACATGTACACATATGCAAATGTATGTACATATATGAAAATGCTCTTTTTATTTGGTATTTGGTAGTTCAGAATATTATTTTTCAAAAATTGGAAAGAAAAACGAATCAAGTAATAGACCAGGAGCAAAATTAGAGTTGAATCTTTGGTGATTGGTGATTGGTCATTGGTGATTTCCATTAACAGTTGTTCTTCTAGTTAACTTCAATCCAAGTTTCAATAAAATGTGTTATAAACCATCTATAGGTCAGAATTATGTCAAGCCATCTAGCTTATTAAATATCTATTATATGACAGTACTGTACTAAGAACTGAGAATGCAAAGAAATGCAGGAAATAGTCCCTGTCTTCAAGGAGCTCACTATCTAATGAAGGAAACAACATGCAAATAGCAGAAATTTTGAGAGCCTGGATTCTGAACAAAAGCAATTTATTAGTAATGCCAGCAGTTGCTAATAAATGGATCAATGGCCTCCAAAGAACCAAAGACCTTGAATGGGAGGAGGAGGTTTATAGATCACTTTTATAACAGAAAAAGAGAAAGAATAGGATTACAGAATCTTAAGCTACTTGTTTTGATGCATTTCTGATTGACTTGGGATTTTCCAAGATCAGAATGAAGAACTTGGGTGATTTGCAATATTGAGTTGCTAGGCATTTTTGGGTGTAAAGACATTTTGGGGACATAGAAATCATAAGATGATCTGATTGGCTGTGGTATTACCTTAGTTGCAATTGATAACATTGAGTTATTGAGCTAGCTGAAAGATGAGACACTCAGGACAAGTATAATTAAGAGCGTTAACTTAGACTACCACAAAAAGGAATTTAGACTACCACAGAATGAAGAACTGGCCACGCCAGTTCTGAGCTCTAAAGGAGCTCAGATTATCTATACAGGAGTTCAGCTCTGCAGGAATGAGGAACTTAATCTCTTATTGCAATGATTATATATTTCTTAATCTAAAAGCTATCTGAATTAGGCCTTATAAGCTATAATAAATCAGTAAGATACTATTAACTTAATTAAGAATTCTCTTTCAATTCTCCCTTTTGATTCTTGAGAAAACAAATTTCCTCATGGACCACCTAAGCAAACTATCAAATTCCTTCAGTTGGCCCAAGGTTTTTATGATCAATTGTCCTAAAAGGTCTGTTTGACTCTGCATAGCTAGTCAGTTGTCCAATTTCTACTAACAGGTCTTTAGATGCTTGGTATGAAGTAGCAAAAGTCCCAAAAGTCTCAGCTACTAAGTTTGGGGATTGCTTTTCATCTAAAGTATTCAGTGGTACTCCCAGTCTAACTCTCTTACTTATATCCATACCAGCCTGGAAATGTAACTAAAGACTACATACCAAACAATTTCTTTGATTAACTCCATCTATTACACAATTATTGATTTTTGAACATAAAAGCAGGCCTTTTGTCCAGTCTGCCTTTCTAAAAAAGACTTTACAGCTGATAGAAATAATGACTCCATAATGAAAACCTAAAGCAATATCATGAATTTCAGAATGAACTGAGGTTTAGATGGTTGATAGCTTGAAAATAGAGCCTCAGGAGTCTTAGGACCAAGTCCTCTATTGGATAAGATGAAGAGGCCCAATTGGGGTCAGAGGCTGAAGAGCTATTGGATGACTTAAAGTTTCTGGAACTATCTTTAACAGTGATGTAGTTTTTATATACCTTCTAAGAAAATGGGAGACTCAAATAGTTATCTCAAAGTACCTTAACATGATTAAATAATTATAAATATTAGCAAAAATAAGATTTGAATTCCAAAGCCTATAACAGTAAAATTAACTATGAACTTAAAGTATTGGACATAGGTTGATTCAGAGGGAACCACATTCATATATATGGGATCAGCGTCATGAAGTAGCATAATTTTTGTAGGACTTGCTTTAGCAAAAAAACATGTTACAAAGGCAACAGTAGCAACTGACACAAATCCAGGTAAGGAGTACACATCACAGAGCAAAAAGAGCCCATTTTATCAGAATGCTAAAAAGGTATCCTACAGAAAATCAAGATGCTATCCAAGAAAACCAAGAAGGATTCCACCATGAACCAGAGTTAGATGCTGTTACAAAAATTTCATTTGCAATGAGTTGAGTATTAATCATGATTTTTTTTTTTTAGATTGTGGATATTCATGATAATTTCCCTAATGTAGGAACAACATGATCAGTTAACTTGGCTAATGAGAGCATAGGCCCCTCCCTATGCAGCAGTGAAAAGAATTAGTACTAATTGATATTGGGAAACTTTGTTTTCATGAGTTAACCTCTGTTTGAAGGGAGAGGAGACCTCTGGATGTCTCACCAATAGCTTTAGTTGTAGCCTGGGCAAGTAGCTTAATTTCAATAGAAATGTTTCTAACAGATTTGGTGACATAAGTCATCCTAATGCTTGGGAACAGAGCCCAGAGAACTCTCTGTCCAAGAGTAGATTCAGCTGCAGGATTTTGTGATGGCTGATCTTTTCAGATGTCTGTGCCACCAAACTCCTAAATTTCCTGTATCCCCCTTGTTTATTAAGCCTATAGAATAGTTATAGATTAAACCCAGATAAGCTATTCCACATGCCCCATGCCACCCAGGGGAAAGGAAGAAAAAGCTAACCTAGCACAGATGAAAAATTGACCTAAGTCACCAACCCCCATGGTAATTCAACAATTTCCATGATATTGCTAAAGGCAGTTACATTATTATAAGTAAGGGTTATGAAGGATAGATTTCTAGGATGAGAATCATTTCTTGAAGTTAAAAAGGTGGGCTTTAGCACAGATAAATGATTCTGTTCTGTTGATCTCAGGGAAAGGAAGAGTGAGATTACAAATTACATTATTTCTGAAATCCATCCACCTATTTTCAGTTTTACCACTATTAACAGAGAGGAAAAACTGGCAGAGGTTTTCTGAATGGAAGCAGTCCTGTTTTTCATGACTTCTTGGACTGGGGAGCTGGATCTGGGTGCCATTGAAACTGGGCCAGAAAGGGACCAGACTGTTATTGAAACTGGTACTCTCTAGTTACCTGGAACCCAGTTAGTAGCATTAACTTTGCAACTGGCGAAGACAAAGAATGCAAAAGGTCCTACAAAAGTGGGAGTATCTGTATAATTATCCCCTTGTTCAATTAGTGGTATAGTTTCATATGGCTGAAAGGAATGACTCCCCTTAGATCAGTGTGGGCTTGTTGGAACTGTTGATACTCCCAATGTCTGTAGGGTCCAATCACTTCAGCATTATACAAAACTCGTCTCACCTCACCATAAGAATCCATGATGGAATTATAACCTTGCCACATACCAAAATACATCTGAACTAGAGAGGACACAGCTCTAAGTAGCATTGCTAGGACTATTATTATTCAGCAAGAGGGAGGTTTACATGACAATATGATACAGAGTAATAGTAGTAACATAATGACTACAATGGGCAGCTAGGTGATACAACGGATAGAGCTCTAGATCTGGAGTCAGGAAGACCTGAGTTCAAATAGGGTCTTAAAAACTTATTAGCTGTGTGACCCTGGGCAAATCATTTATCCTGTTTGCCTCAGTTTACTCACTTGTAAAATGAGGTAGAAAAGGAAATGGCAAAGCAATCCAGTATCTTTGCCCCAAATGATGTCACGAAGAGTCAGACATGACGGAAACAACTGAACGAAAACAACAACAATAGCTGTAATGGGTATCTAATTACTATTTGATCAGGTTATTTAAGAAAGGGGGGAATTTCTGCACTTGATGCCACAGGTGTAGCATTAGTTACTATATGGATGCTGTTGCTTGACGGAGGGTTACTTTTGTTTTCCCAACCACCATTAAATCATTAAATTTGCATAGTTATTTCAATCAAATGTTCCTGTCTCATCAGGTGATTTTAGCCAGCAAACAATTCCTCCTCTTGTATTTATTTGAGCTTGCTTCTTGTGTTGTTATTATACTTTATCTGAGAAAAACTTCCAGCCGTACAAACTAGGCCTACATTTCTATCTTGTAGTTGTTTACAGCTACCACTATCTTTACTTTGGCCATAAGGCTGGATGTGAATAGAGATCTTAGTATTACTCCCTACAGGAATCACATAACCACTACTTTGGTCAGCTTCTAGACAAACACTGGTTTGTCTTGTGTGAAGAAAATCCCTGCTCCTGCCACAGTAATATATACCAGGTCTTGGCTCAAAACCTGGAGGAACAATGGGTAGTAACAGCAAAACTAAAAGGAGAACATGAGAAAGAGTGGTTTAGGGTCCTGGTCCTGCTCTACCTATCCTACAATTAGAATGCTAAAGACTACAAAGCAAATGGTACACCTGTGAATATTTTATTTCTACCTACCACATCAGAAGAGTTAATGCAACTTCTCAGGGAAATGGATGAAAAAGATAATGCTAAAACTATAAGGGAAATTAAAGCAAACATTATGCATCACAAGCTGAAAGCTATTTTATAAAGCAAATTATAATAAATTTAAGTGTCCTTGTCCCAACCAGGAGCAAGCTTAATGTCTGAGCGGTGTATCCATGTGTCCTTTTCTCTGATCTTGATTGCAGTTGGGGTGATCAACAACACCTGGAAAATTCAAGGATTTTTAATGTGACATAGATATATACAAATAAAATATGTATATACAGGATTAATTATAGATCATCTCAGAGAAGGCACTAACACTGAAGGCTGAGAAAAGATTCTTACTGAAGGTGGAATTTTAGCTAAGATTTGAAGGAAGCCAGGAGCCAAGGTGAGAAAGTAGAACATTCCAGACTTTGAGGACAGCCAGTGAAATACACGCAGACCAGAAATGCTTTGTTTCATGAGAGGAACAGCAAGGAGACCAGAACTGACAGAGTTGTAGTAGATAGAATATAAAATATTTGAGAGCAATGATGATTTCATTGTTTTCCTTTAAGTTCTGAGTACCCAGTACAGGGGTTGGAACATATTAGGAAATTTATAAATCTGTATTGATCGAATAAATTATAGATGAATAAATGAAAAAAAAATTAAGAACTTACTACTGGGCCCTATGCTGAGCATTGGGGATACACATTCAAAAAACAGCACAGGCCCTACCTTCAAAGTGGTTATATTTTAATAAGTGAAAATGAATATATGGAAGTGGTTACCAGGGATGAGAGTCCAGGGAAGTCACAAGGATGATGGGAATCAAGCAAACAAACAAAAAGGCACATTCTTTGTGAAAAAGAGATTGAGGATTACAAGAGTCAGAAACCAGTTCAGTAGAAAGGAATAATGAAACACAAATACAGAAAACATGTGTCCTAGTATCTGATCAGGCAACTAATAACTAATTGATATACAGGTACTAAAGAAACATGAACAACAAATGAGAAATATTTGAATTGAGAAAACTTTGATTACTGAGGTACCCTTTGGTCAGGTACCTTAACTTTCACTAATTTCCTATTAAGACAAGTATAAATCTCCCAATATAGCTAGTTTAAGATGCAAGGAGAGGGGTGGAAAAAGTAAGTTGGGGAGCCTAGCTAGAAGATAGAGGGTAGATTCCCTTCACAATGAGCCATTGTTACCCTTTTCTTCCAGTGATTGAACTCTCATTATTTGATGCAAATAGTTGCCCCATTGTGACTGAACCCAACTAGAGATTCAGATAAACTCAGGGGAATTTTGAAACAAACATTCTATCAAGTTGTGAATCCACTGAAGTGAAGGAGAGACAGTACACCACAAAGCTACTTGTTCATAAAGATGCACACTCCAATCCACTGACTCCTGTCAATTCCAATCCTCCTTTCACGAATCACAGCTGTCCAATTATAACAGTCTTTTTATTAGATCAGAAACGTAGGCATCAGATACTTCAATAACTTCGCTGGAAAGCAAGATCCCTCTACAACCATTCAAACATGGTTTGTTCCACTTTTTATCACTTCAATCAGTAAATACCTCAGTAAGTCTGATTTGTCAAGACCAACAGGGTTGACAGCTGATCCTCTATCACATTCAAGTTCACTTTGAAGGAGGAATGCTTCTTTATCTACTTCAGGAATTTGTCATTACCACCTCATCTTCCATATCCCTTAAGGGAAAAAATTCCTTTCATATCAGCCTCAGTGAGGCACTGTAGCCAGTCCTACCAACTTGGCAATAATGATAACTGAGATTGACATGGTGATTTACAACAAACTGCAAAGTACTTTCAAATAAGTTATCTATTTCAATCCTTACAATGTCTCTGATGTGGTTCCTAATGTCATGGATGATAGAGTATAGGTTTAGATGGAAAGGACCTTTGAAGCCATGAAATCTAACCCCTTTGTCTACAAGAGAAAAAACTGAGGCAGAGAGAGAGAGGTTAAGTGACTTGCCTAGGCCACAGAGTCCATAGGGGTCTGAAGCAGAATTTAAATCCAGGTCTTCCTGATTCTAAATCCATTGTTCCACTGTACCACCCAGATCTGCTCACTCGTATTGGATTTCAACCCAACCCATAACAATAAGGTTTTTTTTTTTTAGATCAGATTCATGCATGCAAAAATCAATCAATCAATAAACATTAAGCAACAGCACTGGAAATACAAAAAGAGGCAAAAGACAATCCATGCCCTCAAGGAGCTTACAATCTTATGGTGAATATGGTAGATACAGTTCTAGACAGATCAGCTCATTTTCACTAATATACCAAGGCAGGTGGCCAATATTTGCTATGCTCTATCTCTTTGGTGATTAAATGATATATGTTGCATGTTTTTCACAACAAAACTCTCCCAAATATTTTCAAGATGTGACTGTTCACTTAGGTGAGTGTTCCCAGGCTAATTACACATTACTCCACTTCATCTACTGTAGTCCAGCCATACTGGCCTTGCTCTTCCTCATACGTGGCACTTCATCTACCATCTCCCTACTTTTGGACAGGTTGTTCCCATGCCTTGAATTAATTTCCTCCTAACCTCTGCCTCTTATCATACCTAGTTTGCTCCAAAGCTTAGCTCAGATGCTGCCTCCTACAGAAAGCCACAACCCCCAACTGCTACTGCCTTAGGTTACCTTGAATTAATTTTGTATGTATTCTACTGCATGTATAAATATATGCCTGTATTTCATGTCTCCAATAAAATGAATGCCCTTTGAGAGTAGGGATTATTTCAGTTTTATTTTTGTAATCTAATCTATTATAGAATTCATATGTTCTTACTTACTCTTATGCACTCTTCTTTACCAAGTCAAACCCCCCTCTTGTGTCCTTATTCATTTATTCTCTCTTTTTACCACAACCCTTTATGATCCATCTTCCAAAATTAATGTGTTTTGCCTATGACTATTCCCTCCTTGACTCTGCCCTTCACCAACTGTTGTGGTTATTATCTTGTTCTGAGCTTACCTCTTAGGCTTCTCTTAAATCTTCTGCCTGTCTTCTCCTTTCTCAGTTGAATTTAATATATTCACCAAATTGTTGTTGTGTAAAATGTGTGCTCTACTTTTCTTTGTCTAAGTTAGATAAGAGGAGAGATAATGATGCCTCTGTCTTATCCTTTCCTCCATATTTATATGCTTTTCTTTTCATGCATCCCATTTTGTGAAATAGTAAGTTCCTCCCCTTTTCTTATTTTCTTCCTGGCATATTATTTTTATGTCCATTTTCTTCTCAAAACCAACAAAGCAGAATAAAACCATACCCAGGACCTTATTATTTATTATTTACACATATTATTTAACTCACTTTGAAAGTGATGAGGTTTTTTTTTCAGTGAGGCAATCAGGGTTAAGTGACTTGCCCAAGGTCACACAGCTGGTACATATCAAGTGTTTGGTCTGAGGCCGGATTTGAACTCAGGTCTTTCTGACTTCAGGAAAAGTGATGAGGTTCTAAAGGGACATCAGTTTCTTCTTCCATTAATAAAATGTAAATAATTCCTCTTCATTTATCCTCTTCTAAATGCTCAAATGTATTCAACTTTCTAGGTAACTCTTGACTTCTGTGTGTTTCAAAGTTACTACACAGATCTGGTTTTTTCATTAGGAAAGTTTGAAAAGCCCTTAATTTAGTGAAATCTGTTTCTAAACGGGAGTATTATTTTTACTTTTTCAGGACAAGTTATTCTGGGTTATGTGGTTTTATCTGTCATGTTTTGGATTATTGCATTCTTAGATTTCCCTTCTTTAGCAAAGTTACAGCATAGTCTTGCATGATCCTGACTCTAGCTTGTTGGTATTTAAAACATGTTTTTTTTTTAGCTACTTCCAATATTTTTTCATTGATTTGGAAGTTCTGGTTTTTAGTTATTACATTCCTGGGTGTTTTCAGTTTGAGGTTACTTTCTAGTGGTGGTCTACTGTACTATATTTTCTTTTTGCCCTCTGGTTCCAACAGATATGCACAGTTTTCTTTAATGATTTCACTTAGTCAATCAGTTAGTCAATTGATAAGAATCTACTAGGCACCTACTGGGCAACTGGGTGGCATAGTGGATAGACTACCATGTCTGGAATCAGTAAGACTCATCTTCCTGAGTTCAAATCTGTCCTTAGACACTTACCAGCTGTGTGCTTCTGGGCAAGTCACTTGACCCTGTTTGCCTCAGTTTCCCATCTGTAAAATAAGCTGGAGAAGCAAACTGCAAACTTCTCCAGTATGTTTGTTATGAAAGCTCCAAATGGGGTCACGAAGAATTAGACACAACTGAACAAGTGTCAGGCACCGAGCTAAGTGCTGGATTTCTTGAAACATAGTATCCAGGGTTTTTGTTAGCTCATTATCTCCATGGAGCCTGATAATTGTTAAAATCTCTCCTTCATTTGTTTTTTGGTAAGTTGGTTTTGATAATAGATATCTGGATATTATCTCCTATTTTTTTAACCCTTTAATTTTATTATAACATTTCTCCTTATCTCATGGAGTCTCATTAAATTTCCATCGCTGTTCTACTTTTCAGGGAGGACACTACTTTGGTAAGGTTTTATGGCCTTTATTCTGAACTATTTATTATCTCTCTATTTTTTTTCTCCCAGGGTTCTAATTTTATTTATAATTTCTTTTTTCTTAACTCTTGCTTTACTTCTTTTAGACTATTTTATAGTTCTTATTGACAAGCCATTTTTTAACTCTGGCATTTATGTACCTGTTGTGGAGTTATTATCTTGTTCTGAGCTTACCTCTTAGACTTCTCTTAAATAATACTATTTTTTTTCCATTTCCAGCTTCAGTTCTTGGATTTGAACTTTGTAAAAAGTCAAAGCTTTGACCTTTCTAGTACTTCTGGAAGGCTTAGGTATGCCCTGGTGTCCACATCCTTTCCACAGTATGGATGTCATTGCTGTTCTGAATGTGTTGACTAGTTTTATTCCTCATTCTTCCTTAATAGCTGGTTTCTCTTTCAGTATTCTGGTGGTCCACTATGGTTGCTGGCCTTGGCTTCTGTCTCCTTTTTTTGCACAGTCATTCATAAGTTGTTTCTATCCCCTGCTGTAGCTCTGAGAAGCCTCAATGAGAAGATGGAGATCATGCTAGTAGTCTCAAGCTTCCTACAAGACCTCTACCCCCACCACACATACACCCTAGCATGAACATCCATGCTCTGAGTTATCTTTGTCTTCTTCTGTGCTTCTGAGTGTCCTAAAAAAATGGACAGGCAGGCATGTCTACATGTGCAGTGAGTTGTACATATATTCTCTTTCCCTTTTTTCTATTCTGATAGGTCAGGCCTGGGATTTGACTTTAGATCTTGATTATCAAAGCTCCCACTGGCTTAACCTCCCTCCTGAAGTAGCCTTATTCAGAGCTTTTGTGATCCTTCTCCTAGAGCTGACAGGCTTCAGGTCTATTTATCCAGGTTTGGAATTACTTCCTTGATGCCATTCTGCTCCCAGTGCTACCAGTTCAAATCTGTTTACCAGAGTTCATTTGGCTTCCCTTGTGTAACTTTTCTTGAAGACACTACCAGCTTCTGTTCCTTTTCATGCTATTCTAGATTCACTAGAGGAATTTATTTCTGTTTTTCTTTGTCATTGTTTTGTCTGGGATCTTTTTTAGACATTTGCTGGAGTCTGTATGGGCTTTTCTTTAAACTTTCATGTCGCCATCTCAGCTGGATATTTAATTGTTGCTTTTGAAACAGCAAAGCTATTTCACCATTAACTTCATAAGTAAGTTTCAGGGAAGAAGTATCTATCTCCTTTTGATCAAAGATGGAAAGAGACTCTTTAAAATATTCAAGGGGATATGAAAAAGAGAAACAGTCATGGAATCACTGGAAACACAGAGTGTTAAAGTTCATATTGATATGTCTTAATAGTGTAAGGGTGGTACTCCACAGTAAAAACCCAATTAACGTAATTATAGAGAGGCTAGACCAGAAGTGTCAAACACATGACCTGACTCTGGTCTGAATCAGATTAAAATGCAAATGGAAAACATTTAACAAAATAAACAAAAATGCAATAGAACATTGATAATATGTGGTTTTTGAAGTCTTTGTGAGGCCCACAAACATCCTTATGGCCTCATTTCTATTTGAGTTTGATACCACTGTACTGGACTCTCTTTTGACTCTGTCACCAGTGTATAAAATAGGCATGAAGAAGTCCTTAATTAATTAAATAAATATTTTAATCATTGGATTAAATCAAATGATACAACACAGGAAATGTATTCAACTCAATCAACTAATATTTGAGAATTTTATTGTGACTGGATGAAAGAATCAGATATATTTCTGGACCTATCTACATTTTAACAAACCAAGTAGGAATCAAGCATTCCGGCAGGAACATTCCAGCAACCAGTGAGTTTAGTGATGGTTTAGGGAATTGCCCTTAGAGAAGAAGGATTGATTTCTCTCAGTTCCCACAATTGACCAGAGGATGATCTTGTCCACTTTGAAAGGTCAGAAGATTTGAATTTCTCTTCAACTTCAGTAGCAGACAAACTAGAAACACTGAGGAATAGCTACTTTAATACTCTGCCAGGGCACTGACCTTTGGAGCCCAACGACAAGCTACAGATAATTGAAATTTCATGAGTATTCCACAAAGGTTTAAAAAAAATGACTTCTAGTAACTGTGAGTTACAATTTTGCCACATGTGCTCTCAAAGCTTAAGCTCACTTTCTCCCATGGACACTCTGTGCATTTGTGAGAGAGCAGTTCCTATACTTTTGGAGGGATTGATTTTTGTACCAATTCCTTTTCACTATACTACCTCAAGAAATGCTCTTTTTCTAAAAAATTAAAAATAAAATTGGCTGACAATACAATGGATGTAGGGGTTCATGAGTGATAGTACTTGAAAAACTCAACTCCTCAGGGTTATTCCCCTAGAACACTGAGTGGAGAAATCAGCTACCCACTGACACTGGGTCCACCAGTACAAGGAGACGGGGTCATTGAGTAAAGTAGCACCAGAGAAAGTAGTATAATATAATGTTTTGATACTTTGTACTTGAGCTTTAAAAATATCTTAACTGCTTATTTTGAAACTCAATAAAGCCTATCTAGTAGTGAAATATTCCAGACTTATGTGCAAGCAAGGACATAAGTTATCTGATCATAAAAAAGATGAATATTCTCACGGAAAAATATTGTTATAGAATATTCCTTTTCTAATTATTACATGTTAGAACAAACTCCTATTTATCCAAAAAGCTACAGAGCCCAAATGCCCACAAATATTTTCCAGGATAGAATAATAATAATTTATATTTCTGATGATTATGAGCACTCATAGACCTAAGTCACTAAGTTAAAAAAAAAACTAGAAAGGAGGCCAAAACTAATAAAATTATATCCTTTGTGTAGATTTTTATGTTGTATTATTTTATTTAATTTCTTTGAAAATTGGCAATAATTTTGTGTAAATGTTATGATTAATAATGATATTAATACTTTATAACTGTGTTACAAACAATGGTATATAAAAGTATTTTACCAGGCATCTCAGAACACTACTGGTCATTTTATTATTGAATATAATTGAATTCTA
Organism: Vombatus ursinus; assembly: GCF_900497805.2. Classification (NCBI taxonomy): domain Eukaryota; kingdom Metazoa; phylum Chordata; class Mammalia; order Diprotodontia; family Vombatidae; genus Vombatus; species Vombatus ursinus. The sequence goes on along the minus strand of NW_020949613.1, from coordinate 7,582,589 downwards.
GTGTGAATTTTTTCTTGTTTTAGTGTTAATTTCATTTACACCATGGTAATCATTGACTGTATTATTCTTTTGATACTGCATGCTTTGCTCTGTATCAATTCTTTGAAGCCTTCTTATGTTATTTTCTGAATTCTCTTTATTTATCATTCCTTAACAGTGCAATAATATTCAACTACACTCATATGTTGCTCAGAATTTGTTCAGTCATTTCCATATCAGTGGCTACATAATTTATTTCCACCTTTTGTTTTTTCCTATTATCAGTAGTGCTGCTATGAATATTTGGTGTATTTGGCATCTTTCCATGATTGGACTTCTTAAGTTATTAAGCCGATAGAAGATTGCTGGATATAAACAGTTGAGTCATTTTTATTGGAATTATTTCAAATTCTTTTCAAGAATGGTCAAAGCCATTGAAACTTTTTTTTTAACTTTCTTTGTGTTTCTTTTTATTGTTAGGGTTTTTGTTTTGTTTTGTTTTTTGCAACATGGCTAATATGGAAATATGTTTTGTATAACTTTACATGTATAGTTGATATCAAATTGCTTGCTTTCTTAATGGATAGGAAAAGAATGGAAGGGAGGGAGAGAATTTGGAACTCATTTTTTTAAAATAATATAAAAAAATAAACATTAAAAAAGAAACGTCAAAACCACTCAGTTCCTTCAAAAGTTTATTAGTGTACTTGTCTTCTCACAATCTCTATAACATTGGCTAATTCCAACATTTATCATCTATGCCAATTTTATGGGTGTCTGATAAATTCAATGTTGGATTTCTTTAGTAATAGTGATTTAAAGTATTTTTATATGGCCATTGATAGTTTGGATTTCTTCTTTAAAAAACTGTTCATGTCTTTCCACCACTTCAAAATGTGTAATGATTCATCATAAATCTATCACTTCACTATAGACTTTTGATACTAGACTTTTATCATGGATATTGGGGGGGGGATTATAGCCCAACCCACAAACTCCTTCTTCAGTAAGAATGATTTTATCTCTCCCCTTCTGTTGAAAAATTATTTTTTTCATCAATTATTATGGTTAGTTTTATGGGATATGTTATTTTCCTTTGTATTTCCAAATATTGTGCTCTTTAATTTTGAAAAACAGATTATCTACTGTGATTTGAACTAATTTTCCTTGGTATGTGAAAAGTCTCCAGGTTCCTTGAAAAATTTTTGTTTAATGTTGAAGCTCTGGAATTCTACCAAAACATTCCTAAATGAGTTGAGGTTGATGTTTCTTCTTTTTTCTTATCCCTTAATTTTATTTTTTAAGATAATCATACCATCACATTCAACTCACACCTCTGCTTTCAGTCTATGTATACTCCTTCCAATTGACCTAAAAGGAGAAAGTTTTTAGGAGTCATAAATATTATTTTTCCAAGTAGGAATATAAACAGTTTAACCTTATCAAATTCCTTATGATTTCTCCTTCCTGTTTACCTTTTTATGCTTTTCTTGAGTCTTGTATTTGAAAGTCAAATTTTTCAGCTCTGTTCTTTTCATCAGGAATGCTAGAAAATCCTCTATTTCATTGAGTATCCATTTTTTCCCCAGAAGGATTATACTCAGTTTTGTTGGGTAACTGATTCTTGGTTGCAATTCTAGCTCTTTTGCCCTCCAGAATATTCCAAGCTCTCCAATCATTTACTGTAAAACCTGCAAATCTTGTGTTATCTTGTGGCTCCATGATATTTGAATTGTTTTGTTTTGTTTTGTTTTTGACTGCTTGCAATATTTTCTCCTTGATGTGGAAGATCTGAAATTTGGCTATAATATTTGGGGGAGTTTTCATTTTGAAATCTCTTTCAGGAAGAGATTGGTGTTTTCTTTCCATTTCTGTTTTACACTCTGCTTCTAGAGAATCAGGGCAATTTTCCTTGATAATTTCTTGAAAGATGATGTCTAGCTTCTTTTTTTTTTATCATTTCTTTCAGGCAGTCCAATAATTATTAAAATATCTCTCCTGGATCTATTTTCCAGGTCAGTTGTTTTTTTAATGAGGTATTTCACATTTTCTTTTATTTTTTTCATTCTTTTAATTTTGTTGATTTCTTGATGTCTCATAATGTCATTACCTTCCACTTGGCAATTCTAAATTTAAGGAATTGTTTTCTTCAGTGAGCTTTTGTACTTCTTTTTCTATTTGGCCAATTCTACTTTTTAAGGGGTTCTTATCTTCAGTGAATTTTTGTATATCTTTGTATAACCTGCAAGGTTTTGGTTCTTCCAAGGTGAAGGAATTCTGGAATTCTACCAATCTAGGGAGAGATGTGTTTGCTATTCTTCTGCACTGTTCACTGGTTCATGAGCAACCACAAGTACTCTTTCCAGCTATGGAATTGTGACCAGGGTCCCTGCTCCTTTGTAGCCACAAGCACTGCTGTGCTGCTGTTCCTCCTCACACTGGGACTAAGACTCAGGACTGTGACCCAGATCCAAGATTAGACAATGTGACAGCATCCTGCCCCTGCTGCCAGCAAAGGGACCACTGACCTATTGTCCAATCGCCTTACCTTCTGTAGGCTGAGAGGTCTGGAAACTGCTACTGTTGCCACTGATTTGGTCATCCTGAAGCCTGATCCTGGTAAAAGGTATTTGGAGGGGTTTGGGGCAGAGCTCAGGGGAGTCCCTGCCTTTTCTGAGTCATCTTGGCTCTGCCTTTCTTTTTTCCCTTCTTATATAGGTTTTTCACATCACCTTCTCTTACTTCACAAAATGTATTCATTATATTGGGGCCCCTCTGCTTGTCTGCTTATTGATTTTTAAAATCTTTCTGAAGTTTTTTTTTTCTGTAAGATTTGTCTTGTATTGAATTCTTTCCTAATTTTTTTCTTTGTCACTCTTTTGCTTTACTTTGGCATGTTTCTTGTTATATTGTGAGATGGAGGGGAACTAGGTTTATATTTGATTCTGACTTAACCATCTTGCCAGAAGTCTGCATCATGTACTTCCTTACATATATCTATGAATGTTACCCAGGGTAGGGAGGTGTAGGTAAGGGTAGGGGGAGTCAACTCCTCAACTAGATAATAAACACTTCAAAGGAATGAACTCAGCTTTGAATGAACTCCATGACACTTAGCATCATGAAATAATGGCATATAGTATATGCTTAATAAAATACTTATTGTTAAATTGAAATGAAGCATATCAATAATTCAAGCCAGAAATAACAAATGTCTGAACTATTTTTTCTGAGTTTGGTTGAGAAAGACTTGGCCTGCCTGTGCTTGGCTGAAGTATTTAAAATACTCCCTTATTCATTGCTTCCAAACTGGTCACCCTTAGCCTAATCTCAGTAATCACATACATACTGTAAATCTCTCCGCTTGACCTTAATTTAATGAAGAACATATGGAAAGTAGGACAAACTATAGGCTACAGCATTTGGTCCAAGGGTGCAATCTGCGTTTCAACTCCCACTCCTCTGCCTCTGTGTATATCACATCTCAAAGGCATGGTGGTGGAGAAGCAAAATGTTCATTTATGTGCAAATGACCCTCAAAATGCTTCCTCAGATGCTATATTGAACTGCCCTTTGGTGTTCCAAGTTAACACCTCATGCTCTTTCATATGCTCTAACAAGCACAGTATAATAATAATAATTTTTTTTTGCTGACAGGGTCTCAGTAATCATAGCTTTTGAATCTATTTTAACACACATTTTCCTATTCTATTATGTCTGGAAAATATAGTTGAAAGTGGGTTTGAAAGTAAGTCTTCTAGCTTGAAGGCAAAAGTCCTCTGTTTTTGGGTTTGTTTGTTTTTTTTAATATTTGCTTGCTACGACTCATTATCCTCTGGCCTGTGAATCTTATTTGGAATAACTCACCTTCCCTACCCTAAATTGTGATATAGCCCTATTAGGACACTGTATGCAAACTCTGAATGCAAAAGGTCAATGATCTATTATGAATGTATGTTTAAACTGCTAGATGCCTGTTGACATCTCTTTATTTATTCATCTTCTCTTAAATATAGCCATTCCTCCTGTCAAGCTCTCAAATTAAATTATATTAAATAATTCTTTTCTTCCTGGTCTTTATCATCACTAGTCTAAGATAACTCATAGAATGCAGTATTCCAACATTCTAATATCTTTACTAATTTATTAGCATATATATCAAACACAATATATGTCAAATATATGTACACATATAAATATCAAAATAGAATGTAAATCTGTATCAACTTCACTTGATCTATCATTTAAAAAAAAGTTGACATCAATTTACTTTAGGTGCCACTTACTACATGAAACCTTTCCTGCTCTTCCCATTTTATGCTCCCCCAAAAAATTATTTTGTAATTTCTTTGTACATATTACAAGATATATAAGTTGTTTGAGTACAAGGACTATTTTAATTTTGTCTTTATGTCTCCCATGCTGGTAGAGAGCTTGGCACATAATACACACTTAATAAGTGCTTATCATATTAAATTGAATAGTTTCAAGGACACCAAAATCTAATTGTGCATGAACAAAATGCATCTTTAGTGGTAAACAAAAGGTTTCTTTTCAGAGGAGTGAGACAATGGAAATAAAATACTATCCCCAGTAAACATTTGGAAAAGAATAAGCTTCAATTAGCTAAGAAGAAACTGATGGGCATGTGCAAAGAAGGAAAATGAATGAAGGTTTTTTCTTTAAACTGGGAATGTATAAATGGCATTTAGAGTTGTATCTACATAGCACCCAGTAATTCTTTGGTTGGTTTGATTAAGGTAGACAGCACAATGAGATCATTTTGTCTAGAAATTCCACTGGAAAGACCAAACTGTTCATTTTTACTGTCCACCCTGATCAAATTCTCAGTCAAGTTCAGCAAGACTAGATGATCTCTGAGATCATTTTCAACTCTGAGACTATGAATCTTTGAAAATAATCTGGTAATTGTCAGATCACTATAATGCAAACTCAGGTCCCAAAGTTTCACATACTAGTCCTATAGTTCAGATAGTTAGGGACCCATAGCAGAATCTCTATTTTTCTCATCATAAAAGCAATATCAGCAGCAGTATCACTGACATTAAGTGGAAAAGAAAAGAGAAGAGTAATTTTCCCTATAGAAGAAAATTAACTAGAGTGAAATTTTTAGTTCTTCTTTCTCTAGCAAAAGATCAGTGGCTCTCAATGACTGGCCAATAACCCAGGTGTGGATTTTTGTGGCCTTTTATGTGACAGATGTGGAATCCAGGTCTCAGATTTGAGTGTAATGTGAAGCAGAGTGAGAGAAGCAATGACCCAAGCAGTACCTCTCATCCTGACTAACACACTTGAGAAAGCAGGAAGATCTTCTTAAGGCAATGAACTGCAACCACTTGCTTAAGGATACTCTTATTCAAGCTGTCCAAACAGATCACAAAAGAAAAGCTAAAAAATTTAATTATTGGTAAATGATAACAAAACATGCATGGTGATAGTAATATCATAATAGTTAGCAATTTATTTTAATAGCTGTTTTGTGGCCTTATATCAATATTAGACAAGTTGATTATAATAGTGTGGTGTGACAATTATAATGTACCAATGATGTAATGGATTAATTTTGATAATGATGCAGAATGTCAAAAAGTTGTTCCAGGGCACATCAGTTGTATATCCCATCTAGTCACTGATGAAGCAGTTCTTCACCTCTGGCAAAAGGACGGATCAATAGCCTAAGACTTCTCTCATGTAGCCCCTTGAGCATCTCCAGTGGCTGTAATAACACTTGGTCCCTCCTAGTTCCTATTTTCCTTTCCCTTAATCTAAACTCTCTTTACTACACCTTCAGCCTATTGTTCTATGTTCTGTCCTTATCAACTAATACAATGATTGCTCCTTATCCTCTTTATAACATCCCTTTATGCATTTGAAGGGTTATCATTTCTCCCTTTAGTCTTATTTTTTATATCCAAACAAGTCCATCTCCTCTGAACCCAACTCACATTTTTCAAATTTTTATGAGCTTGGCAGTTTACTAAGTCCAGTAGTGAATTTATATCTTTTCCCCTCCTCCTTAAGCTGTGTTACTCCAAACTTGTAGTTAGGATCTCTCACTATATATGTGTGTGTGTGTGTGTGTGTGTGTGTGTATACATATATATGAAATTGTCTTGTTGTTTGTCCTTTATTTTCAAAGAGGACTAATGACATAAAAAGTGATGGCTTAACTTGTGTGTTAAATTGTATTTAAGTAGGGCAGAGTGGCACAAAGTCATCAGCCTCACTCTTTCTTCCAGAGTCATCCAAGTCCAAAGGTAGGACAAAAGTCAAGACAACTGGAGATGAATAACCTTGATGTCTGTGATGTCTGACCAAGCTCCAAGCATTCCGTAGTGCCTGCTTTAGCCACTTTCATGGCTGTTGGAACAAATTATTCTCATCCACCCCCTCTGCCAGAGAAGTATTCACATATTTGAAGTAGACATCCCTCTAATGTACAGATGGATTGGAGGCTTGACAGTTACCCTCAACTTGGTTTAGATTGTCTAATGAGTTGGTTGTACTGGAGTGTGGCCACTGCAAATGCTACAACTATTTGGAGCTACAAGTGTTGATCAACTAAATTATAGTCTAACCCCATCTTTTAAGGATGTTAAATGATTTGTCTAAGATCATACCAAGTTGTGACAAAGTCAAAATTCAAATGCATATCTTGTGCTATCAGGTCCCTACATAAATTTATGGTGTATTATGACTGAAGCTCTTGGAATTCTGGACACCAAATGGAGGGAAGTAATTACTGTACTTGTTTTATGGAGTCATTAATTTTCTCAAATGTAGCATTGACTATTAGAGGTTAAGACTGAGTAGATGTACATATATATATGCATGCACATATAAGGATGTGTGCACACAGACATACAGATGATGTACACTTTTATGTGCATGTCATCTGATCTAATTTCCAGAGATTTTCATGGGGGCTTTGAAGATTAGTAATTTTTGTTGTTGTTCCATCATGTCCAACTCTTTGTAACTCCAAATGGGGTTTCTTGGCAAACACTGGAGTACTTTGTCATTTCCTTCTCCAACTCATTTTATGATGAGGAAACTGAGGTAGACAGGGCTAAATGACTTGCCTAGAGTGATATAGCTAGCAAATGTCTCAGGAAAGGAGAGGAGAGAAGAAAAAGGAGGGGAAGAAGGGGAGGAAAACAATATACTTACTTTTTTTAAACAAAGATAAGAGACTGAAAATTATTGAAATGCCTAAGATTTGTACAAAAGTAGCTAGTATGTTGGAGGCATGTGATAGCCTAATATTCTCTTCTTTTTTTTTTCTGGCTAGGCAATGGGGTTAAATGACTTGCCTGGGATCACACAGCTAGTAAGTGTTATGTGTCTGAGGCCGGATTTGAACTCAGGTCCTACTGAATCCAGGGCCAGTGCTCTATCCACTGCACCACCTAGCTGCCCCTATTCTCTTCTTTTTTTACCAACATGATTCAATTCTTGCACTCCTTACCTACATTCTCCAACTCATCTTTCCCTGACTTCTTCCTCCTATCTTACTGTTTTCTCCCCTTACTTCTCTCCCTCTCTTCCCCTGTACCACAAACATTTAAAGTATTAACAATCCCTGAATTTTGTTACTGTTTGTACTTTTGTAAGTATAGGAAAAAGTACTGATAATTAGAAGTATTGAGCTGGGAGAGAACTCGGAAGCCATCTCTTCCAATGTTTTCATTTTACAGAAGAACTTAAGGCCAAGAGAAGTTAAGTAATTTGCCTGGTGTCACACAGGTGGGAAGTAGCAAAGCAAGGATTTGAACTTAGATCCTTTGATAACAGAGCTTGTGTTCTTTTTACTGTACCATGTAATTTCTCAGATAATAATAATAAAAAGTTTAATATAATTTTATTATGATCATCATATATTATAATTGTACAAAACAATCACATTATTACACTATTCTATAATTTTAAAATACCATATGTAATATAAAATATAAAATACTAATAATTTGTATTTATATAGCAAATTATTTCTAGTATAACTTGAACACTACATTATGATTATGTAAAATAAGTATTATATTAGTATAATAAATTGTTATAATAATTACACTATGTTGTATTTATTTAGTACAATTACTTGCATTATTAGAATTTATTCCTATTCTTATCATTGTTATTACAGTTACAGATTATAAAATACTCTACATAGAGTATCCATTCATCTCTGAATCTAACTCAGCCACATGAAGACTTTTGCATTCTCTCTTAAACTAACAGATGCCAGTCCAGTGAACATTGGTCTTGGAGTCAGAAGCCCTGGCTTCCAATGCCAACTCCGAGGTGCTAAAGCTACTCACTGTCTAATTCAGGGCAGGGCACTTGAAGTATCTGTGCCACAATTTCTCCTTCTATAAAATAAGGATAATAGTGCTATTGAAATGTCAGCTATGATTTTTTACACATTTTTTCTTGGTGTCCTTTGTTTTACCATTATAAGCAGCTATTATATATAAGGTGTCCCTAATAGTGCAGTTTTAAGCTTATAGCTCAAACATGTGTATATGTATAAGCTTAAAGCTTATACACATTTACATATATGTATGTATATGTGTGTGTATGATATCTATGTATAAATAATTATATAAATGTATGTGTGTGTATGTCTATATAGAGGTATCTATTTTATGTGTAACACTATAACATATAATATTGTTTGTACTTTATGACCCTAGATTATTTCATCTTTTAGTAAATTTGTTATTCCAGAGGATCAGTGATGAAACATGTCAAAAAGGCAATGAATTTGGGTGCAGAATTTTACATATGTATGTATGTATCTATTTTATTTATATGTGTATATACATACATACATACACACACATATACACAAATATAATTTATTTTCAGTCATTGAGGTGATGTTTTATTCTGGTACTTAACATAACTCTGGGCATATAGTAGACACTTAATAAATGTTTATTGATTGATTTATTGATTCTTTTCACTCTGCCTATTTATTGTAAGAAATTTGTTTTTCTTTTTTTAATGGGTTGGGAAAGAAAGAAAAGTAATTTACTTAAATTTGAAGAAACAGAGAGGTTTTACAGATTTGGAATACTGTGTTCACTTTCAAATGATGCCACTACACAGTTTTACTTAAATGTTTTACTTTGTTACCAGAGACCCCTAACTCAATGGAGGTCATCTGTACATGTTTGTAATATAAAAATAAAAACATCAATAAATCTATTTTTTTTTGTATTTTGCTAGGCAGTGGGGTTAAGTGACTTGCCTACGGTCACATCACTAATGAGCGTCAAGTGTCTGAGGCCGGATTTGAACTCAAGTTCTCCTGATTACAGGGCTGGTGTTCTATCTACTGCACCACCCATCTGCCCCTAAATCTGTTTTCTTAAAAGAGCAAATTAGATGAAGGCATATATCAAAAAGGATGATTTACTATGGAATATTACTTGCAAACATCTTTCTGTTGCCTTCTAATATTCTCATCAAGAATACACATTTAGTTCCTCTAGCAGTATGTCTACTCATTACTCATTTGACAATGAACCAACATTTAGAATGCCAACAGCTCAATTAGTGTTTATAGATGGTCTAAAAACTGTGTGATATTTATCATCTTCTGCCCCTGCAGAGGCAGAAGTGGGCAACACAGGACTGAAGATCATTTTGTAGTTTTCTTTGTTTCATACATTACCATGGCCAAAGCTTCATTAACCAGGGGCCAGTCTACCATTAAAGAAAGAAAGATCTAGAACTAGAAGGTACATGAGAGGTCAGATTAGTATAGTCATCTCATTTTAAATAAGGGACATCTGAAGTTTTAGCAACTTCCCTCTGAGATTATCTTCCATTTACATTTTATGTATCTTCTACATAAGTAATTAATTTGCATGTCATGTCCTCCATTAGAATGTAACCTCCTTAAGGGCAGCAATGATGTTTGTTTGTTTGTTTTGTTTTGTTTTGTTTTGTTTTTGCTTTTCTTTGTATCCTCAGCATTTAGCATAGCATATAGCATAGCACATAATAAATAATTCATAAATTCTTGTTGACAGACTAACTACAGTTCATAAAGTTTAAGTGACTTGTACAAGGTCAGAGAGTTAAAGAGTTTGAACCAAGGTCTTTCAACTGCAGAGCAAATGGTCTTTCCAGGAGGTCTCCTTTTTGAAAGCTGCTAAGGACTTGGTGATCAAGTCCCTGCAGCACTAGGTTCCTGTAGCAAAAGCCTTTGGAACTGGAGCCTGCTCTTAGACACAAATCTTTTTGAAAGACCTAGCCTTCCTTTTGTTATATTTTCATTCACCCTTCTTGACTTCTGTTTCTATCCGAGAAATGGTGTGGTTTAGTGGAGAAAGATCTGGATAGTACAGAGGCAGAAGAATTGAATTTAAATTCCAGCTTCCAATACTTCTGAATCTGTGTGACTTTGGGTTAATCACTTATCCTCCCTTGTTCTCAGTTTCTCCATTTTGTAAAGTTGGCACCTGCACTAATTAATCTCATAAGACTACTTATTATAAGGAAAGTGCTGCCAGGTACATGCTCTCATGCAAAATTGTTGATATTTGTGCTTATTATTTAAAAAAATAAAAAGCAAACCAAAAAAGTTGATTTGGTGGTATTTAATAGAAATTAAAGTCATTTATGTGAATTGACTACCTCATTTGCCTACTTTATACTTTATTAGAGCAGGTAGCACAAAGATTTTATATCTCATCAAATAGATCTGATTAACTTTGTTGTAAATTGTATTTGATTGCAATAGCTTTTTCATGTTCTGTCTTCATGATAATCTGCTCACAATGTTAAAATGAAATAGAAGAAACTGGTCATAATGGTAGCTTTCCCGTGATTATGAAAACATATATTTCTTTCCCCCAAGAGATTTAAAATATATGTCTATTTTATAATGTTTACTAGGCCAACCTTATCTACCTGACAAGACTTATAAGCAGCCTGATGGATGAATTCCTTTAAAGAAATATAAAGCAACCTCATTTTCATCCTTTTTTTAACCTAACAATATGCATCTGAAATCTGGTAGAAGCTTCTGTCAAATTGAACTATTGAACTTGGGGTGCTAAAAGTCCCTCCCCGGGCAAGAGATTTAAATCATTTTCAAAGTTAATTTCCTGCTCCCAGATGGAGAACAAATCCAATCGGGTTTACTTCATTCTTCTGATGAACAGGAAAATGTCAGTTGCATACTCAAAGGGAGAGATTCTAGGAGGAGGCAGTCTGCAGGCATCCAATATAGTAGACAAAGAAGGTGATTCTTAAATCTAATGGATGGGCTCATTCTGAATCTGAATGCAGATTTCAATTTAATCTAGTCAAGTCTCTAAGACTCTCCTTCCAACCTATTTCTTTTCAGAGATTATGTCCTGTTTACAACTGGCAATAAACATGTGTATCTCTAAAATCATGTTCATTTTAAAGGAAGAAAAGCCTTTTCCTGGATCACAGAGGGAGTTTGAATAACATGCTTGAGCTTTCTCTGAGTGAAATGAGGTTGGGACCTTTCAAAACACATTAGAACTTGGGGTATTGGCAGGAACTTGCTCTATCTCAGCTCTAGCTTAAAAATAAGACAGGGCGAGTTAACATTTGAATTACTGAATAATGGAACTATGGAAAGAAAGAAATAACCAAGGTTCATGTTCTTCATTTAAGAGCCATTGGAATCTATTTAAAGCTATGTTTCTATAAACGTGTTAGAAAGGATTCACGTCAGCTGTCAGGTAGACATTGAGTTCTTACATCTCTCAATTGTGTTCTTTCTAAGTAACAAAACTATATCCACCATAGTAGCAGATATACCATTAGGGCTCCTTAAAGCAGGTTAACACAGGCTGGACATTTCTCCCCTTTGAAACTACCACATGTAGCTTTGCTGTTGAAGAAAAGCAAAACAGCACATTAGACTCTGAAAAAGTGATTTTCTCAAGTAACCAATTCCCCCTTATCTTTGCTAAAAGGGCAAATTATCATCAAAATCAACAATGCAAAGAAATTATTTTGGAGAGGTTTGCAATGGACTTAGAGAACTGTATTCTAAAGCTATTATCTCATTCAGTACAGAGGAAGATGGATGGACTCGTGCATCACATGGTAAAATGGAGAAGGAAAGGGGGGAGGGAGGGAGAGAGGGGTGGAGGGAGAGAGGGAGGGAGAGAGAGAGAGAAAGAGAAAGAGAGAGACAGAGAGAGAGAGAGAGAGAGAGAGAGAGAGAGAGAATTCTATTTAGGGTCAAAAGACCTGAGTTTTAGAGTTATGTCCTTCAAGTTTTTGTTGTTGTCGCTATTGTCAATGTTGTGGATCTTGGGCAAATTATTCATTTCTGTGAGTCTCAGTTTTCTCATCTTGTAAATGAGGAAGGGGATGCTTTCAAACCTACATTACAGGGTCACTTGCTGTGAATATCAAATAAGATAACATAAGTAAATAACTTTGTGAGTTAAAAAAAAACCTTATACGGTGTTTTCAAAGCCTTAGTGTAGTTTTAATTTTGAATAATTTGAAACTGCACTGAGACTTTAAGAACACCATATTTACTACCCCATATATTATAAATAAGTGTTTGTTGTCCTTATCAAGGTCAAGGATGAACTTTTGAAATTGAAATAATGAAGCAACAAGGCATATTGAGTAGTGATAGACTTGGAGTCAGGAAGAATTGAGGTTCAAATACCACCCCCACCTCTTACTCTCTATGGAATCATGGACAAGTCACTTAGCCTTTGTCTATCTCAGTTTCCTCATCTGCAAAGTGGGGAAAATAATACCTGTGGTATACATACATACAGATGTATGCATGTGTATACACACACACACATAATCAGAGGGATGTTGTGACCCTCAAGTAATATGTTTATAAAACACTTTTCAAATCTTTAAGTACTAGATAAATATCCATTCTTATTATTGGCAACAACTACCATAAAAATAATGAGCCTTCAGATTTTTTTTAATTTTAAAAATAATTGTATCTTTGGTTTTGCATCACCTTCATTTCCAAATATATCCCTTCTCCAGTGCCCAGTGGTCCATCCCTAGAAACAAAGAATGAAAAAAGAAAGGGGAAAAGTAGTTCAGCAAAAACAACTAAAGCATCAACTGAGCCTGATGGTAATTTCCATACCCATAGTTATCTACTTCTTCAAAGAAAAGAGGAGGCACATTTTTTCAACTCTTCTCCAGACACCCTTTCTTCTAAATCATGATTTGTTAACCTTTCTAGAGTCATGGATCCCTTTGGCAGTGTGGTGAAGCCTATGGAACCATTCTCAGAGTAATGTTTTTATGTGCATAGAATAAAATACACAGAATTACAAAGGAAACTAATTATTTTGAAATATAATTATCAAAATGGTTTTGAAAAAAAAATTCACCAACCCCAGGTTAAGAATCTCCATTTTAAATGCCAGTTCAGCAGTGTTTAAAGTAAGACTGGTGGTCATCCTCCAATGTCTGCTCCTAAGTGTGCTCAGCACAATCAGTAGTAAATTGTTTGTGCCTAATGGGTAAAGTCCCCATAGTCAACTGCCATGAAAATAGACAGATCCTACATTGTGAATCAGCAGCTTCTGTTCCTCCACACAGTACTGATGTCTTTACCTGGGTGAGCTTGAATTTGCGGGGTAGAATGGGATATGAGAGTCACATTAGGCAGTTTCCTCCATTGGAGTTAGGCAACCAGAAGATTTCACCGTTAAACTCTGCCTCCATCTCTCTTTAAAAAGCTTCTTTCTTTCCAAGGAAGATTGAAAACAAGAGTATTTTGCTTTTTTTTTTCTTCTTCATCATAAGCATTAGAAAGTCTTTGTAGTAGAAAAAACAAAATGAAACACAAAAAACCTCCCTGACAATGAGGACCATGGCATTTTTCTCTTTGTATCACCAGCACCAAGAGCAGTACCTGGCATATAATAGGTACCTAGTAAATGTTTGTGGAATTGAACTGAATTTGGGAGTTCAGAAATGATTACAACTGAAGATAAAGTCATTGATATCCTCATCTTAAGTTTGATTAAATGAACCATGGAGGGTGAAACATTACTTGCATTCATTTTAGGAATGACTCTATTCATTTACTTCAACAAATTAATAATAAGCATTTATTAAGTGCCTATTGTGTGCTAGGCATTATACTAAGTGGTAGGGATACAGTGAAAGAGAAAAAAAACGGCAACAAAAAGAATTCTTGCTCCCAAGGAGCTCCCAGTCTAAAGCAAACAACTATGAACAAACGAGATTCATACAAAATAGATTGGAGACAATCTTAGAAGGAAAGCATTAAGATTTAGAGGGACTAGAAAAGACCTTTTGCAGAAGATAGAACTGTACCTGAGAATTAAAAGAAGCCTAGAAATCCAAGAGGCAGACATGAGAAGTGAGAGAGTTTCAAGAATAGGGGGAAGCCAGGGAAAGTGCCCTGAGTAGCTACATGGAGTGTCTTGTGAGAGGAACCAGCAAGAAGGATAGTGTCACTGGATTATAGAAATTATAAGAGGGAGTAAAGTGACATAACAATAGAAAAGTAGGAAATAACCAGGTTATGAAAGATTTTAAAAGCCAAAGGATTTTGTATTTGATCTTGTAAGTAATAAAGAACCACTGAACTTTATGGAATGGGGGCGGGGTTCCGTTGTTAGACTTAAGCTTTAGAAAGATCATTTAACAGTTGAGTGGAAGATGGATTATAGTGATTAAAGACTTGAAGCAGGGAGACCAACCAGCAGACTATTGCAATAGGAGAGGCAAGAGGTTATAAGGGCTTACACAAGGGTACTGGTAGTGTCAGAGGAGAGAAAGGAGAGGGGATCTATGGGAGAGACATTGCAAAGGTGGAATAGACAAGATTTGACCACTGTCATTCATTCAATGAACGACTGAGTATCTATTATATGAAATGCATTTCATCAAGTATTCTAACAAAATAAAAAGTTCTGCTCCTGAGGAGTAGTGCTATCTCCTATCATTAAATCTCAACTTCACAAACTTGGAATCCTCCTTGTGGTTCTATGCTAATTGATTGCATTATGTGGGATATATGTAATTTCCATATTTCTCTAATTTTCTGGATACAAAATGAGGCTAAAAATAATACAATTAATAACCTCCTAACATAATTATGTTGAAAGTGAGATACATGGAGAGGCGAGATGAGGTAAAGTTAAAATGATGGAGTGTTAGGAAACAGTACAGTGAGTTCCCTTCCATAAACTCCACCAGACAGATCTAGAGAACGCACCAGATTGAATCCTGTGTGGAAAATCCAGAAAAGGTTATACTGAGTCTGGTCCAAGGCAGTAGAGAGGCAGACGGAGAGGAGAGCTTGGAGCACATTGCATGGAACACATTGCATGGACCAGGGAGTGAACAGGGCGAGGCTGTGTGCTAGGGCAAGAGGTCAGGGTAACCTTCATACCCATACTGGAGGACTATGTAGGGCACAAGTGAGAACTAGAAGCTTTGTCACCCACTTCCCAGTTTCTTGTCATAGACCAAGGATAGAACTACACAGGGAAGTGGCTTTCCCAGGGAGGCCCTGGGAGGTATATGAGAGAAGAGGAAATTCAGAAGCTAACACAACAGTGTGGTTCAGATCTTGGACTCAGAGTAAAGTTTCGTTCTAGCATCTAGCCCACCCTACAGAGGAATAACAGGAGGAAAAGTCTAAGACTCCCATGGAAGCCTATGATTCTTCCTCTTTGAATGAAGAGGGCTTTCTAGTTGGCTGATGGGGCAGAGTTCAGCAGCATTCTAAGATTGCCCACATTCTAACCCAGGGTAGGAACTTGTAGAGCTCAGATCAGGGAGGCAGCAATCAAACTTTGTCCTAGATCAGACCACTTTGGGAGCCCCAAAAGTTTGTAAGTCCCTAACCTTTCTCTGAGATCCTGGAATATTATAACATTTTATACTCCCAAGAGAGCAGCAACAGGACAAACCCAGATCTTCCCTCCAGAAGTATAGCACAGACCAATTGTTAAGTAATTTTCAGTCATGTCCGACTCTTCTTGACCCCATTGGGGGTTTTCTTGGCAAAGATACTGGAGTGGTTTGCCATTTCCTTCCCCAGCTCATTTTACAGATGAGGAAACTGAGGCAAACAAGGTTAAGAAACTTACCCAGGGTCACACCACTAGTGAGTGTCGGAGGCCAGATTTTAACATAGCTCTTCCTGACTTCAGGCCTGGCACTCTATCTACTGTATCACTTAGCTGCCCCAGAGACCAAACCTAACATCAAAATGAAAGTCAGGAAGTAACCTGAAAAAGCGGCAGACAAAAATAAAGAATCCTATCATAATGAGCTATTATAGTGGCAGACACACTCAAGATATACAAAATATCTTTATACTTTTACAAAAGATATACAAAATATCTTTATACTTTTACAAAAGATATACAAAATATCTTTATACTTTTACAAAAGTAAAAAATAACTAAAAAATCTTTTATAAGCAATGCCTCGGAGAAAAATACAGCTTGACTGCAAAGTCAACTAGAATCCCTGGAAGAGATGAAACAAGATTTGAAAAAAAAGAATTAAAAAATGGTTTGCTTCATATCTATCTATCTATCTATCTATAAATGGAATAAAAAACTGAAAAAGACATGAGTTAAGGAAGAAATGATTGGAAAGGGATTTAATAGCTTGGCATAAGACGTACAAATCCTTGCTCAAGCATCAAACTCTCTGAAAATGATAATGGACCAAATAGAAGCAAATAAATTCATGAGGCAACAAGAAATATTAAAACAAAGTCAAGAGGTTAAAAAACAGAAGAAAATGTAAGCTATCTCACAGCAAAAGCAATGAAGTTTAAAAACAGAACAAGGAGAAAAAAATTAAGAATCTTTGGAATAATTGAACTTCATGACAGGAAAAAAAAAAGGCCTAGACATTGTACTTCAAGAAAAAAAAATGAAAATTGTCCAGATCTCCTAGAAACATAAGGCAACATGGAAATAGAAAGAATCCACTGATCATCTCCTGAAAGAAACCCCCACATGAAAACTCCAAGCTGCACAAAAGTCAAAATCCAGTGCTTCCAGATAAAAGAAAAAAATATTACAAGCATCCAGGAAGAAAGAATTCAAGTACTAAGGAGCCACAGTAAACATCATACATGATCTGGCAGTCACTAACATAAAGAAGTGGAGAACTTGGAATATGATATTCTGGAAGGAAAGAATATGGGCTTACAGCCAAAAATAACTTACCCAACAAAACTGAGTATAATTCTATTTTTATTTGTTTATTTTACCAGGCAATGAAGTTAAATGACTTGCCCAGGGTCACACAGCTAGTAAGGGTCAAGTGTATGAGGCCAGATTTGAACTCAAGTCCTCCTGACTCCAAGGCTGGTATTCTATCTACTGCACCACCTAGCTACTCCCTGAATATAATTCTACAGGAGAAAAACAAACCTTTAATGAAACAGAAGATTTCCAAGCATTCTTCATGAAAAGTTCAGAGCTTCATAGAAACTTTGAAGTTCAAATATAGGAATGAAGAAAAGCATAAAACAAAGTAAATATGGATGCAGTATGATAAAGCAATAAACAAAGATAAACTGCTTACATTCAAACATGGGGAGATGATACGTGTGTCCCCTCAAAATCCTATCATCTTCAGAAGTCATAGAGGTAATCTAAAGTACTCAAGGCCTGAGAGTGTTTCTATTATGTCCTGATGATGTTAAGAGAAGAATAGGAAAAATTGGGGGGAAGGTATGAGAAAAAAGGAAAGTAAGGGGAAATTATCTCACATAATCAGGGTACGCAAGTAGACATCTATATGAAGAAGGAGGAGGAAGACATGAGAGTAATGACTGACATAGGCCTCATTCTCATCTGAACTGGTCAAAAGAAGGAAAAGTATGTACACACAGTTGGGCATAGAAATACATTTCACTAAACAGGAAACTAGGAGAGAAAGAGGAGAAGGGGGAGGAGAAATTTGAAAGAGGATAGATTAATGGAGGAATTAGTTCCTTTGTAAAACAAATTCTAAATATTTACAAAAATGTTTATAGTTTTTTTTGAGGTGGCAAAAATGGGAATCTGAGAGGGTACCCATCAATCGGGAAACAGATGAACAAGCTATGGTACATAAATGTGACGGAATTCTATTCGTGCTGAATTTCTATCAGTGTAATAACCAATTAGGATTCCAGAGGACTAATGATGAAAGGTGCTATCCATTTCCTGATAGAGAGGTAAAGGACTCAGAATGTAGAATATGCCAAATACAATTTTTTTTTACATACTCAATTGAGATATTGATTTTGATTGACAATACATGTTTGTTGTAATGGGTAATAGGTAATGACAAAGTTTGTGATTTGTTCAGGTCATATAATTCATTATAGAAACTTTGATGAAAAGGCTACAGTGCTGGACTTGGAATCAGGAAGTTACAGGTTCAAGACCCAATTCTGTCAGAACCTACTTGAGTCTCAGTTTCCTTATCTATAAAATAAGTCTAATGCTTACCCTGCTTGTCTCATGTGATTACAGCAAAGATCAAATGAGAAGAGATAATGATTATGAAAATATTTTTGTAAACACAGCAAAGCATTCTTTCAATCTGTTTTTATTGTTGTTAAAAGTTTTCCCTCCAGATATTTTATTTCAATGGCATCATACATAGAGGGAACTTAATAAATGTTGTTGGTTTTAATTGAATTGGTAACACTGACAGCTACAGAAAAAGCTAAATGTCTAATACTCTTCAATTAAGAGTTCTAGATTTGGAGTCTGAAGATATGGGATCAGCTTCTGACACTTACTCTTTGTTTGAACTTGACACATTATTTAACATATCAAAGGAGAGTAATATCTAAGGTCTCTCCCAGCTCTAAGTCATATGATCTTATGATTCCCTAACAATAGAGTTGTGCCAGAACACTTGTTAGGACATACAATCATCCAGGAAATAACTAGCATCGAAGGATTATTAACAGCGATCACTGTTCATTCTTCACCTTTTTTCATTCATCTGAAAGCTAATCAAATTTGTTGATGTGAGAAAATGCTTGCTCATTAAAGGGTTTTGTTTTTGTTTTTGTTTTTGTTTTGTTGAGGCTCTAACCATTGAGACTTAAGTGTCAGAGATAATTTATCATAGGTCAGAGATTAACAGAATGAAAGCTCAACTAAATCTGCAGGAGCACTGAGAGGGTGAAAGTGAATGAGTGTTACACATGGCTATTAAATATTGGAAGTTCAAGGGTGTCTGTGGCATTCCTTAACATATCTCTACCTCTATCTTTAGATAGATAGATAGATAGATTGATTGATAGATAGATAGATATATAGATAGATAGATATAAGTATAGATACAGATCAGTAGATATAGATAGATGTAGCTATATTAGTACCATTAAACTAGCTATAGCTGGATAGGTAGATATATGGAGAGACAGGGACACAGGGACAGAGAGAGAAAGAGAGAGGTGAGCTTGGAATGCTTTGAGAAAGTACAGCTGTTACCTCATGAGTTGATGTTCTTAGGTTATGCATCCCAGTAAAAAATATGTAATTGGGCACTTAGAATAAATCATTATGCATGAATTTCAATGAAAATAAAGAGGTTTAGACATGAGGAACAATACAATGTGTATTATTTAAGAAAGATACAGGAAATGAGATAAAATTTAAAGCAAGAATTAAAGAAATTTAATTTCCTTTGACATGGTCTTGACTTACTTCCATTATTTCTGTTTGACAGTTATTATCACCTTAATGTACAGTAGCTAATCTGCTTTTACTCTTCCCTTGAATCTGAATGCTCAGCACCTCTAATCATATCCTGTAGTAGTAGATGATGTTTACATGCTGACCCAGATGCTCTTGTGCTTTGAGGCTTAAAGCATCAGAGAAAAGCAGATCCTTCCCTTAGGATTTGAGTCTTTGAGAACTGTTCACAGCCTGTAGTTTATCTGCTGACCCAGCTGCTCTTGTGCTTTGAGGCTTGAAGTATCAGAGGTAAGCATGAATAGGCCACTTCAGATGTGGAAGAATTGTAAACTTCTAGAATGCTGGAACCAAAAGTTTTCATTTTACTGACTGTTGTACTTAGGTTATCTTCCTATGCCCCTAGCTCTTCATGCTGGAAGAGATAAAAAGCCTTGTTTCCCAGGTGACCCACACCAATGCTACTAGAATGATGATACTAGAATATCTGGTCTCCTTGTGAATTTGTTATAATGTCAAAATCATCCCTCCTCAAATCTACTTCATATCTGTTTTGTGTCTTAAGCTATCTTTGTGATAGCTTAATAAATATTACATAGGACCAAAGATTTAGAGCTTCAAGTGACCTCTTGAAGGTTATCCAGTCTAATATTATCCTCATTTCATGGATGAAAAAACTGAGACCCATGGAGGTTGTTACTTGCTTAAAGTTACATAAGTAGAAAGTGGCATATAAAGGGTTCAAACCCTACTCTAAATCCAGCATTCTTTCCGTCATACTATGGTACCTTTGTTTTTTTGTCATTTTTGTCAGAATTCCTCATATCAGTCTTGCTAAAGTCTCTTTTTAAGAGCCTAATCTGGGGTATGGAACCTGCGGCCCCTAGGCCACAAGTGGCTTTCTATGTCCTTGAGTGCAACCTTTTGACTGAGTCCAAGTTTTATTAAGGGGATTTGTTCTGTGAAGTTGGGATTCAGTCAAAAGACCACACTTGAGGACCTAGAGAGCCACATGTGGCTTCAAGGCCACAGGTTCCCCACTAATCTTTTATCCCTTATCTAAATATCT
This sequence comes from Vombatus ursinus, assembly GCF_900497805.2. Classification (NCBI taxonomy): domain Eukaryota; kingdom Metazoa; phylum Chordata; class Mammalia; order Diprotodontia; family Vombatidae; genus Vombatus; species Vombatus ursinus. The sequence continues at coordinate 7,561,823 of NW_020949613.1, read as the reverse complement.
TAAATCCTTTTAGAAGGTATTTTGTTGTTGTTTGGTTGTTTTTCAGTTATGATTTATCATATTCTTCTCTAGATCATTTTACAGATGAGGAACTGGGGTAAGCAGAGTTAAATGACATGCCCAGGCTCCCACAGCTAGCAAGTGTCTGAGCGAAGATTTGAACTTAGGAAGATGAGTTTTCCTGACTTCAGACCAAGCATTTTATCCACTTCACCACCTAGCTGCCTTCAGAAGGTATAAAGCCCAGCAAAACATTGCAAGAAGTCTTTGAGTATTCAAAGCAATAGTTTACCCACATGGGTGGTCATGCCCTAGAATATATCTGAGTTACTTTACAAATTCCTAAGGTTTGGAATTCAGTTCAGTGAATTTCTGTTACTCCAAGAGACCCATGCTGAAGAAATCATCTCTTCCAGCCAGTCCTTGGAGGCTTCTCATCAAAAGACTGACCACTAGTTAATGCATTTTTTGGCCACAACAACTCATGAAACCATTTAGTAAGGCTTAGAGGCCTTGTATTCTGAATCGGTGAAGGTAATGCCCACAGTGAAAATAATCACAGATCTTTTATAGTCTTGAAGGAGATAAATGGTGTAGAAATAAATGGAGGGATCACTTCAGTAGTTTGCCTAAATAGAAAAGAAATTTATCTTCTGGAGAGCTGATGTACCAGTGTAAATGTCTTACAGAGAATATCTAGTAAGCAAGTAAGCCAAATACACATTGCATAATAATACTTGGATACAGCTTCACTTAGAAATTCAACTTTTCAATTGAAAGGGAAAAAGCAGAAAAGACCAAAATATATCTCCTTAAAGATTAGCATCAGAGTTTGGGGTATTGAGCTGGAAAATAGTACAACCACTATTTTATTCACATAATTAGTCAGTGATTAAACATGAGACCAGTTACAGCTATCATGAGTACCATTGGACTAGCAGAGTTTGTTTGGAAGAAAAGTATTGTTTTTATTTTTTTTCAGGGAGAAATTAACTGGACAAGAGGATATGTGTGCCCTAATGCAGATGGTGTTAAGTTGAGAGGGAAAGGAGGGTACTATTGAAAGCTAAGAGGAAAAGGATTAAAAATGATCTCATCAAATTGAAACAATAAGAAAGAACCAGTAATATTCTAATAATTTAACAGAGGTGAAGCCTGAACTAAAGTTCAAAATATCAATTCTATAAATACAAGATTGCCTACGCCTGGCTTTATTGTTTTCACATGGAAAATACTTGGTAGGGCCTTAGCTGACTCCAAGCTCAACATCAGCCAAGTGTATGATGTAGCTGCTAACCAATCTAATGAAAGCTTATTCTGCTTTCATTAGATAGCATATAGTGTCCTTCATTAAGCCTTGTTCTAATTCTTCATTGTGTCATGGAGGTAACCATGGCATAAGGCTCATGCAAGTGAAACACAAGCTCTGGTCCTACCAAGATGGGAAGGTTTCCAGAATAGGTCAGGTGACAGAATATTATTTATGGACTAGATTACTAATGGCTCAGAGAGGCAGGTCCTTTGCCTGAAGTTTGGGAATCAAACATTAAACTTTTATTTTTCTGCATATATCAATTCATTAAATTGTCTATTAACATGTAGAAAGTTTCACAATACTCATTAGTAGAGGAAAAATACTGATGAAATCGTGGGTCATTTATATCTCTAAAGAAATTGCTTGATAATGGATAGAAACAATCTTGCTATGCATAGTCATATCTGAGGAAATATTGCCTGAATAAGAGAAACTTTGCAAGAATATCACAAGTACTTTCAAAGGCTGTCATTTGGAGAAAAGGTTGGACTTGTTTTGCTTAGAAACAGAAGGCAAAACTAAGAACACTTGTAAGAGGCAGATTTCAGCTGAAGTTGAGGAAGAAGAAGCATGGTGTAGTATAATGAGCACTGAATAAGGATTCAACAGACCAAGATTCAAATCCTGATTCTACGATTGTCTATGTATATGGCTCTGACATTTAAGCTTCGGAGGCTTCAGTTTCCTCCTCTGTAAAATAAGGGGATTGGAATAGGTGTTTTCAGGTATCTTTCAACTGTAAGTCCATAATTCTATAATAATTATAGTCCCTTTGAAGTTCAATAGACTGCCTTGGTAGGGAATGAATTCTCTTTTTTATCTTCTTTTTATTGATAATTTCTGGGGTTTCTTTAATATCACCTTTATTTTCAAATGCAGCCCTTCCCCTTCCACTTGCTTCAGCAAGAATTCTTTGTAATAAAGATTTTTAAAAGAAAGAGGAAAAAAAAGGCAGTTCAGTAAAGCCAATGAACACATCAGCATGATAGTATATGTAATATTCCACATCCATAGTTCCCCACTTCTGCAAATATATGAAAGAGGTACATTTTCTCAACTCTCCAATGAGTTCTCAAGTTTTCAAGTATGGGACTAATTACTACTTCTTAGAGATATTATAGAGAATTTTTGTTCAGATACTAGCTGGACTACCTAACCTCCAAGGGCTCTTGCAAATATAAGAGTCTATTGTTCTAATTATAAAATGATTGTTATGGTTTCTGTTGCCACCACAACAGGCTCAGTCAATAGAACATCCACATAGTCAATTGTCTCCCCCTCCACTGTCACTACTTCCTCCCTAGAGATATGCTAATTAGACAGAATGGCTGAAATTTTCAAGGATCATTACACATAGTGTTCAGTGCATGTAAAAGGTTTCTACTGCTGCAGAAAGCGAGCATTACAATGAGACCCACAGGCAAATAGGCTCTGTTCTTTGTTTTGAAAAATGGCTTCCAACCTTTTATCTTACTAACAAAACACTAAATAAAGAAATCTAGTGCACTTGGAAATGAGAAAACTGAGTATCAGCCATGTAGAAACCCATAAAAGTCAGGAGTATATGAATTTGGGCAGCCAATCTTTATCTCAATCACTGCCTCCTATTAGTGACCTTTCCCATCACTGGATTTCCCTTTGCCCTTACATCCTAAGGGTACCTTTCATTCCCATTAGCATGTAAGCTCCTTGAGGGAAGGAACTGATTTTGCATCTTCCTTTTTTCTCTAGCATTTAGCATAGTGCCTGATAACATTGAATAAGAATTAGACATAGGTTGTAACATCTGCATGAAGAAACTCCATCCACCAATGCTCTTGACCACTTTTCTGCAACTCAAAGAGCTGCTTAGAGTTCTGAAAGTCTCAGTGATTTGTCCAAGGTCACAGGATCATCATGTGACAGAGACAGGACTGGCACCCAGTCTTCCTGTCTCCCCAAGGCTGGCCCTCTATCCCCTCCATAATGGATACCTTTAACTGAGCACATAATAAACAGTTAATAAATACATCAACAATGAAACTCACACTTCCTGAGTCCCTCCTGCCCCTGGATAGGGGATATAGGGGAGTATAATTATAATGGAATTATGGACTTAGAGTTGAAAGATACCTGAAAGTACCTATTCCAATCCCCTTATTTTATGGATGAAGAAACTGAAGCCCCCAAAGCTTAAATGATTTGTTAGGGCTATATACCTAGGCAGTAGTAGAACCAGGATTTGAATCTTGGTCTGTTGATTCCTTTACCTGCCTCCCTACTTCTGATTAGTGAGTGTAGTGAGTAAACATGGGAGAACTGTTCCAAGATCTTTCATCTAAAAAGGAGGTCCAGGGCAATCATCTCATAATTTAGCACTAGAATGTAGAATTTCAGCATAATCTCCCCCATCCAACCACCCCATCCCATACACACTCCACTTTTCAACTTCTTTTTATGTTGCATCTTTTCACAGTAGATTGTGGACTCCTTGAGGTCAGGGACTGTGTTTCCTTCTAAACCTAGCTTTATTATACTTCCTGGCAAATAGCAAGTACTTAATAAATATTGATTGACAATTGGAGATTATTATTGATTTGTTGCTATGGAAGCCTTTTTTTTTTCCTATGGCAATTTTTACCAAATATTAAAGTCATTAAAAATAGTAGAAGTTTCTCTCTTAATCCAGAGAGCTAGCACATAAAACTATATAAGTATTTTGCAAACACAGTTTCACTTTACATTAGAGAGTATAAACACTTCTGATACATATATGCATATATACACCCATACATATAGGTATATACACATACATACATCCTTCAACTTTATTAAGGCAAAAGCTCTTACTGATACATTAATCCTGGGAGCAAGAGAATAAAAGAAAGGCAGAATAATTTATGTCCCTTCGCAGAAAAAGAAAAAAATCAGTCAATATGTCCACTTCTTTTTTATATATCCACTCTAATCCTCATTAGCAGAAAAACTGGCAATTATATATAGCTGGCATTCGAGATTAAAAAACATTTTTCATACATTATCTTATTTACTCTTTAAAGCAGGTATCATTATTATTATCCCTATTTTACTGAAGAAGAAACTGGGGCTTACTGCAGTGAACAGTCTGCCTAAGATCATGGAGGTGGTGAGTGGTAAAGCCCTACTCAAATCCATATTTTTTCAGTGACAAGCCTTGTGCCCTCTACATTTCGATAAGTGATATCTTTGAGAACTCTAGAACCTATTTTAACAATTTATTATTATATTTCTTTGAATAATTTCTTCTAACATAACAACTGCACATAGTAGAAAGCTCTCTATAATGTGTTAATATTATGTTTTTATATAATAAAGTTTTAAAAATAAGCTTTATATAAGTTAAATAATTTATTCCCTCCATCACAAGCATAACGAAAATAGTTCTAGTATACAAAATAATTAGAATGCATGTAATCTATCCTAATCTTCCAGGTGGAAAGAGACTTACAATTTTCTTTCAAAATCATCTTAAAAAGATTTTCTCCCCTTCTATCTTTTGCCTCTTAAAGCTAGATTTCTACAAGATCAGCCTTAGAGAAGCAGCTTAGTGTGGTGGAAAAGGCAAAGGATTTGAAGTCAGAAGGCCTGTGCTTAACTCCCAGAGATGCTGTTTTATAAACTGTGATTTTAATTTTTTTTTTTGAGATAGTTAAACAAAACAAGTTTAACACACCAAGGCAGAACCAAGCACTGCTTTTAGTCAGGAGTAAGCATCTTCCGTATAAGTGGAAAATATTTTGATTGGATCACGTAATCATGAGGAGGTGGGATTAGTGTAACTTCACCTCCTCCCTAAGTATTTTGATTGGATCACCTTTCACATGAGGAGATGGGTCAGTGAGCATGTGTAGCAGTTGCTGGCACACACTCATTATGAGGAGATGGGATATTACTAAGGAGAGATGATTAGAGCAGATTCAGGACCGCCTTCTCCAGTCAAGAAAGGTTAAAATATGGGGTCATTTCAGAATGACTCTGCATTAGTCACTGATTTTACACAATATTCTCTCTTTGGTGCTAACTATATTCAGGGTGCAGCCTCACAATTGGATCTATATTGTTCCTCTAACCTCAACTGCATCAACCTAATTTCTGCTGCTTGTGCCAAATCAATTTGAGTAAGCATTAGTGGCTATAAGCTAGGGGTCTTAGACTTATAATAGGAAACAAGTGTACTGTGACCATGAATATTACAAAAATCATAATTTCATGTTTCCTTTGGTGGCAGAAAGTTGAATAAACTTAACCAGTTAACCAGAGTCAAAATCTCAAACATCTCTTAAGGAGACAAACCTTACTAAATAGACTCTGTAGGTAAACTATGTCAGGTTACAGATTAAACTACTCAGAGGGCTCACCATGTATAAATTTGGGTAAGTAGATTTGCTTATAACCAAGGTCACCAAAAAAAAAATCAGTAAATGTAAATACCATGAAACAAAAGGCCAAAGTAATACAACAATGATCATCAATATTAAATGCGATTGTCTCCTTGTAACCTGGCAATCCATCCCAATGTCTATTTAACAAGATGTCCCATGTAGTCATCTGGTCCCTGGAAACATCTTACCTTGGACATTCTAAGTAGTTCTGCTAAGATCTGCCTGTAAAAAGACTTGGTACCAGTCTCCAAAATGTGCTTTTCCAGTAACTAGTTCATGTGGTGAGAACTAGCTCAAACCTTTTATATCTAATTCTATTAACAACAGAGTTATAAGAACAACAAGTTGGGAACTCATAATTCACCTGAAACTTCAGAGAATTTCTGTTTTTACATGCCATTTGCTCTTCCTGTCTTTGCTCAAATCCTGTATTTGACATGTATGATGTCATATATATACATAGATACACACATACATATATAACAAAAATTATATATTTATACATATATACTCCCTATCCTCATATCATCTTGAAAGAATGTGATACTTTAAGGACCTAATTTTATACATGACTATAACTGCTAGCATGGCTTATAACTATAAAATTATTTTTTGGTAATTTTATTGGTATGGCACTGAATAAGTAAATTAATTTAGATAGAATTGTCATTATTATATTGGCTCTGCCTACTCATGGCTAATTAATATTTCTCCGCTTGTTTAGATCTGTCTTTATTTGTTTGAAAATGTGTTTTGTAATTATGTTCATATAGTTCCTGCATTTGTCTTGGCAGGTAGCCTCCCAAGTACTTGATATTGTCTGAGATTATTTTAAATGGAATTCCTCTTTCTATCTCTTCCTGCTGAACTTTGTTGGTAATATATAAATATGTTGATGATTTATGTGGGTTTATTTTATGTCCTGAACCGTAGCTACAGTAGTTAATTATTTCAGCTAGTTTTTAGCTGATTCTCTAGGATTCTCATTAGATCATCTGCAGAGAATGATAGTTTGCTTCCTCATTGCCTATTCTAATTCCTTCAACCTCTTTTTTCCTGCCCCACATCTTTCCCTCTATCATAAAAGCTCTTCCTTTCATATTTCTTTAATTGGAGATAATTTTCCCCATTCATCCTCTTCCTTCACCCTTCTCCCAGTGCATCCCTCTTTCTCAACCCTTAATTTTATTTTTGAAATCAGCTCCTCATAATCATCTCACACTGTTGGCCTCTATGTTTACTCTTTGTAACTTGTCAAATAATGGTAAAGTTCTTAGGAGTTATAATTAGTTCTTCCCATGTAGGGATGTAAACAGTTTAACTTTATTGAATACCTTGTGATTTCTTTTTCCTGTTTACCTTTTTGCGCTTCTCTTGAATCTTGTATTTGAAAGTCAAATTTTCTATTCACCTCTGGTCTTTGCATCAGGAATTCTTGAAAGTCCTCTATTTCATTAAATATCTATTTTTCCCGTCAAAGATTTACTCAGTTTTGCCAGATAGGTTATTCTTTATTGTAATCTTAACTCCTTTGCCTTCTGGAATTGTATATTCCAAGCCATCTGATCCTTTTATGTGGAAGCTGCTACATCCTGTGTGATCTTAACTGTGGCTCCATAGTATTTGAATTGTTTCATCTTGGCTGTTTGCAATATTTTCTCTTTGACTTGAGAGCTCTGGAATTTGGTTACAATAAAATATAATAATATAGATATATTATGTCTATAATCCTTTTTTAAACATGGCTTCCAAGGAGTTCCATAATTCTTAAATTATCTCTCCTCAATCTATTTTCCATTGTTTTTTTCCATTGAAATATTTCCCATTTCTTTCATTATTTTAATTTTGTTTTGTTGTTTCTTGGTGTTTCATAGAGTCATTATTTTCCATTGTTTTTTTCCATTGAAATACTTCCCATTTCTTTCATTATTTTAATTTTGTTTTGTTGTTTCTTGGTGTTTCATAGAGTCATTATTTTCCACTTGCCCAATTATAATTGTAAGGGATTATTTTCTTCAATGAGCTCTTGTATCTTTTACCATTTGGCCAATTCTACTTTTTAAGGTGTTCTTCTCTTCAGTGGATATTTGTGCTCTTTTTAAACTTTATTATTACTAGTCAGCCAATTTTATTTTTAAAGGTGTTATTTTCTTCTGCATTTTTTGTGCCTCTTTTACCAAACTATTCACTTTTTTAAAAATAATTTTCTTGGATTATTCTCATTTCTTTTTCCAATTTTTCCTCTATCTCTCTTATTTGATTTTTAACATACTTTTTGAGGAGTTCTTGTTGGGCTCATATCCAATTCACATTTTTGTTTGAGTCTTTGCTTGTAGATACCTTGATATCATTATCTTCTTCTGGGTTTGTGTCTTGATCTTCCCTTTCACCATAATAAATTATTATGGTCAGGTTCTTTTTTGTTGTTTGCTCATTTTTCCAACTCATTTCTTGACTTTTAATTTGGTGTTAAAATTGGGCTCTGTTCACAGGATGGAGGGGGCACTATTTCAGGCCTATCTTGCTGCTGCTTTCAGAGCCAGTCCTGAGGATTTGAAGGTTTTTGGTGCTTCCAAGGTGGTATGATCTGAGGAGAGATGTGGTCATTGCTCTCCTGATCTATCCTCTGGTCTTTATCCAGGAAGAGACCTAGTTCTTCTGTAGCCACCAGCACTAGCATGTTTCCTGGCCCTGGAACTGCAACAGATGCCCCTCTTTTCTGCAATAATTACTAGTGCTCCCCTTTGCCTTGGAGTTGAAATCACGGTCTCTACTCCACTATGAGTGACCACAAGCACTGCTCTCCGTCCTGTAACCATGACCAGGGCCCCTGTTTCACTGAGACCAGAAGTGCTATTTGTCCTTTTGGCCCTGGGACTGTGACCCAGAACTGCATATGGGCAATGAACTCAGTACTAGCAAAAATTGCCCTGCAATCTCCTTCTTACCAGTTGTTTAACTTCAACCCCCACTCCCACCATCTGTGGGTTGAGAGTTCTTGAAGTTGCTGCTGCTGCGAATGCAGCCACCTCCTACCGCCCATGTTGTCTTGCCAGAGCATGACCTGTGCTGTATTGTCTGCCCTGAACTCCAGGCCCATCCAATCAGTAATGAGACAAACCTTTCATGGTGACCTCCTAAGTTGTCCTGGGATAGATTTTTTATTTTAAAAATTATTATTAATTTTTAATATTTATTTTAAAAATTTTGAGTTCTGAATTCTCTCCATCCCTCACATCCCTCCCCTACCCATTGAGAAGGCAAGAAATGTGATATCAATTATACATGTGAAGTCATGCAAAACACATTTCCCTATTCAATAGGTTTCAAAAAAAAAAAGGAAGAAAAACAGAAAAAGTGAAAAAAATATGCTTCAATCTGTACTCAGACTCCATCAGTTCTTTCTCTGGAGGTGGATAGCATTTTAGAAAATTGTTTCACCTAACTTTTAATTGGTTCTACTACTCCAGAATTTGATTTGAGATATTATTTTAGGTTTGTTTGGAGAGAGAGCTTGGTTGAATGCTTCTCTACTCCACCATCTCATCTTATTTCTTAATCATAGTCTTAACTAATGTTTCACTGTATCTCTCCTGTACAGATTTCCTCATATAATATTAATTTTTACTTCTGGAGTTGCATAACCTATTTCAATTTAAGTAACTTAGTTACTACTTTACCTAAACAACTAAATTCTGTTGAATCATTTCAAACCAGATTTACTTCCACTTATTCTCTAATAGCTGAAATCAACTTCTTTTAAAACAAAAGTACTTATCACCCTCCAGGAAGGGAAGAGAGGTGTATGCTGTTAGCATTCAATCTTAACCCTAGCTGCAAATCTCCAAAAATTCACTAAGATGTTTCAACAGTTTAAATATATATATATGCAATTTCCAATATGGTCAAGGTTATGAAGGCAGACAGAAGAAAAAAATCTCAGTTACCAATTTTTGGGAGAGCTGTTTTGATATTCCACCCTTCTAAGCTTCCTTTGTGTGCTTTTCTCATGGTGTTTTTTTGTTTTGTTTTGTTTTTTAGTGGGTAGAGGTGCTCCCCTTCAAAGTTCTCCAACATAATAAAAGACCTGTGCATACTAGAGAATTTATAAAGTGGAACCCCTACCAAGCCCACTTCACAGCCTACATCGCTCCTTCCTGGAGCTCACCAGAATTTTTACTTCCTTCTTCTCTGATAATTTCCTACAAAGTTGTTTCTTAAGTATGCCATGGTCTTTTTGTTTTTCTTTCATTTCTTTTTTTTTCTCCTAGGCCCTAGGTTCTTCAAGTTTGGTTTTAAACTGTACAGTTGATAATAATCAAAAGTCCTACATTTTTCTGGCCAAATTTATTTCCCATAATCATAAACTTGGTTACTGAGTCTCATCTGTGTTAGACATTTCCTGTCAAACTGGCAGTCTTTTTTCTGTTCCCAAGCTTTTAACAGATTGCTTAATAGGGAGATAGCAGTAGGCTTACTCTATGCCAACCCCATATTGGTACTAGCATCCCCTTAACCTTGGTGTTCCTGGGCAATCTAATGTTGGGTAAGGACCTACACTCACCAACTGTCCTTTTCTGCATGTACCTGTTCCTTTTCTTTGTGTACAAATCAGAAAGAATCAGTTTGGGTTTGGGACTTATTTCTCCTTATCCTTCCTGGGTTTGGGGAAGTTAAATTCTCTAGCTACTTCAAGGCTAACTAACTTCCAGGGGGAGTCTATTCTGACCCGCAAACAGGTAAAGACCTGAGTGCCAGCTACAGGGTGAAGTTGGATCATTCTCAGTGTTAGTCATAGATGAAGGCACCCCTGAAAATGTCTCCTAGTTGGCTTGCCAGATTGTTAAAAAGAAAATTCTATGTTTGGGTCTTCCTCCTGATTAAAGAGGCAAAACTCAGGGGAAAAAAAAGTTTATTGGCTCACCAAAGCAGTATATATTGGTCAGCTAGCCAGTAGCCCCTATCTAAGCTACGTGCTTTTGAGTAAATCACTTAATTTCTTGGGCCCTCATTTCCATTATCTATAAGGTAGGGATACTAATACTTGTCCAAATACCTCACAGAACTCTTGTGAGAATCAAGTGAGCTGCTAACAGGGAAAGCATTTTGAAAACTGTAGAAGTTTTGTTGTTGTTGTTTTTTTTTTAAATATATGCAACACATGTCCAAAGAACATTTGCATAAGATTCTCTTCATTGTTGGTGATTAATTACTCTGAGTCTGTGAGAGGATTGGTGTTTCCAAAAGCTTGAAAAAAGAGATATCCAGCTTTGAGGCAGAAGACCTGTAATTCCAGATTTTTTTTTTTCAGGGAGAGGTCCCTGAAGTGAAAGAAATACACCGGGAAAAAGCAAATATGCAGAGCAGTTGAAACATTGATCTATTCTCAGCATATTACTCTAGAGATTTCATGGAATTTTCCCTCAGGTAAGATCTGAGACTCTCTCTCTTTTGGTTGAGCTGAGGTATCATAGATCCTGTAGGAAAGTTTACTCACTTCATACATTATCTGCTACATTTTCATCTGTATAACTTCTCTGATTTCTGTTTCCTATTGGCTTGAACAAATGGGTTTATTTACTATTCACTATGTGAAGCCTTTATATAACTGGCATTTGTTGGGAAAACAGTCCAGCCTAGTATATATAACTTCTTCCCTATTATGAGATGGTGATCAAGTACACAGTTTAAACCTAAAAATTATTTTTCCTAGACCAGAAGCTATCAAAGTGTAGCCCAGGGATATCTGGAGAGGTCCTGGAAACATTTTTCATGGGGTAAGGAAGGTGAAAACTATTTTCATGTTCTAATTTCTAATATGGTAAGTACTGATAAATATAATCAATATTTTAAAAAGCTCTTTGAGGGGGTCTTTATTAATTTTTAAGTGTATAGAAGAGTTCTGAAACCAAAAATGTTTGAGAAAGAAAATGTTTAGTGGGAGTACAGAGAGATATTTTATTTTTGGTTACCACTTTCTGAGAAAATCTGTGGTCCACTTTTGGAAATAATCTCCTGCTTTCTCCCTCCCCCCACCTCCCCCAGTAAGAGTATGTCCATGGTGGAGAAGGGTGGGTGGAAGAGACTCTAGAGGCATCTATTCATGTATGAGCCACATCTAGATAGACCTATATGGATATACAACCAGCATGGACTTGTCATATAAATATTATTATAGATGAATTAGGCTGTTCCAAAGAATTGTGACTTCTGTGGTTCCTACCACACTTCTAGTTTCCTCCTGTCTTCTTTTTGTTAATCAAATTTGTCCCTCTAAAACTCATTTGCAATTTTAACTTTATAAACATTCATGTATCACTGATTTTGGTTTCAGTTTCTGTCTTTTACCAGGATGTTTTTTCTAGAAGCTTTACCTTAAGGCATAATGCATTTTCCATGAGAATGCTGTTATAACTGGAACAGAGAAGAGGGAACTGAGATATTTTCTTGATCAAGAATTCAAAAATCTTGTAAGTCATAGATATAACCAAAATATACCATATAAGTAAAGATCCCTAAATCTCCTCTTTACTTTGTATCTTGTATATACCTATTTGTTTACATGTTGTCTCCTCATTAGAATGTAAGTTTCTTGAAGGTAGTGACTGTTTTTGCTTTTTCTTTTGATCTCCATAATTTAGTACAGTGCCTGGCATATAACTACTTCATATTGTGATTGTGCTTATAGTATATCTATGTAGGCTTAGGGACTAGACTTGTGATTTCATTGTTATTTGAAATTCTCAGATGAAGGAACTCCCCCTGTTAATGTAGATCAACACCTTCCCCAAAACTTATAGTCTTAGAGAGTTAAGTGACCTACTCAAGGTCATATAATTAGTATATTTAAGAGGTGGGACTGGAAACCAGGTTTTCCCAACTTCGAGGACTGTTCTGTCTTCCCTATTCTACACATCCTCTACATCTCTAGAATTATTGGGGAATAAAGGGAAAATCAGGCATCAAGTTATATAAATTCAGTAAAACTATAGCATATATATTAATTACACAGATGACCCCAAAGTAGTACATATACTTTTCAAGTAGATATTGAATGTCATTTGAATTTATGCTATGAAATAGTCACACATTTGTATACATCATAATAAATTTTGTAATCCAATTAACAACTCTGCTAGAAACATTTTATTATAATTGTAACTTGGTTATATTTCCACAAAAGCTCCCCACCAGTGCTTCATCATGTCAAAAAGATAACCTGGGGTCCTTGAAGACTATACCAGTAGTGTAAAAGTTGAAAGACTTTAAGATCCTAAAACTCTGAGTCTGCTCCCTATCCTCACTTTCAGGTCTGGGAATTCTTGGTTTCATTTAAGATGCAACTCATGTACCACCATCTATAGGAGGCCTTGCTTCTCCTCCCCTTTCTCGGTTACTATTTTCTTGCTTGTATCTAGTTGATATATATTTCTTCTTTTTTAAATCAGTCCTCATGACATCTTACTTATTTTTAAAATTTTATGGTTATATATGTTCAATCATGAAAAACATTTCCATATTAGTCATTTTGTGGAAGAAAACTAAAACAACAACAACAAAAAAGAAAGTGAAAAATAACATGCTTTGGTCTATATTCAGATTCCATCAGTTCTTTTTGTGGACGTGAGCATTTTTCATCATTAAGTTCTTTGGAATTGTCTTGGATCGTTGTATTGCTAAGAATAGCTGTCATTCATAGTTGTTCATTGTACAATATTGTTATTACTGTGTATAACATTCTCCTCTGTTCACTTCACTCTGTATCAGTTCATGTTAGTCTTTCCAAGTTTTTTTTTTTCTGAAATTATCCCACTCATTTATTTCTTATGGCACATAAGAAATGTATAATAATGTATATAATATATAATAATGTATATAAATATATAACCATATACCACAACTTGTTCAGCCTTTCTGCAATTGATGGGCATCCCCTCAATTTCTAATTCTTAGCTACCACAAAAGGAGCTGATGTATTTTTTGTGCAAATAAGTTCATTTAAAATTTTTTTTAATATCTTTGGGATACAGAGCTAGTAGTGGTATCACTGGATCAAAGGGTATGCATAATTTTATAGTCCTTTGGACAGTAGTTCAAAATTGTTCTCCATAATGGTTGGATCAGTTCATAACTCCACCAACAGTGCATTAGTGTCCCAGTTTTCCCACATCCCTTCCAACATTTATCATTTCCTTTTTTGTCATATTAGCCAATTTGATGCAACCTATTTATTTTATAAATGAGGAAACTGATACTGATGGGGATTCAGTAATTTGTTTAAGGCCATATGGACATTAAGCATAAGAGGTAAAATTTGAACCCAGGTCCTTTGACTTCAGAGTGAGTGCACTTTTCACTGTTCCCCCATTGACTACTTTGAGTTATGGGCTTATGTTATATTTATCTTTATATTCCCATTGCCTAGCACAGAAGCTTGAACAAATTAAGGTTTTAATAGATCCTGGCTAAACTGCATTGAATTAAACACACAGGAAACTACAGTTATATTATAACAAGTGCAAATAAGCATGTGATACACATATGACAAGAAGATATATACATACACTTCTATGGGATGGATATTGAAACAATTGAAGTGACCAACTATTTGTATGGGTCTTATCTGAAATATTGGTTGTTTTCTTGACCTTGCATATGTAAGTAATAGAGGAGAAAGAAATAAGTAAAAATAATAAATTAATATACATGATAAAGAAGGCTGAAAAAGTATATACCATGTGGTTCAGATGTGATAGGATTACAGGTATGAATCTGTTGATTTTAAGAACAAAAACAAGTTTTGTCTCCCAAAGCATTTTCACTTATTAAAAAATCACAAGGGTTTTTCATCCAATGTGTTAGCATTCTATTAGGAACCTTTATGGGTGTTCCATAACCCATAGTGATACAAGGCCAGCTTTGTAAATGCTAACTATGTTCACTTGCTAGTGGCAATACATCATTGGCTATTCAAAGGTGAGCCATTCACATAAAAATAGATGGAGTTTTTAATGTGATAAAATGTGCCAATTACAATGGCATTAGACTCTTGCCCATACAGCAGTCAGAGTTTTGATGTGCAACAAAATTAACTCAGACAGACTTTCATGACTCTACATTTTTCAGTTCCTTCAGAGTTGCCACACCCTCTGGGAATCAGTCTAGCTTTAAATGACTAAAGCTATGAAGTTTCTACCCCTTCCCCTGGGAAACTAATGTACAGTCTAATAGACTGTTAGGAAATTATTCCTGACATGCAGCCTACATTTTCTTTTCTTTAATTGCATCCCATTACTACACACTAAATAATTCTTCTTTCTCCTTTATATCCTACAGATTCTTGTCTAGGGACATTGCAATTTGGCCAGGCTTTATAAATGGAATTGTTTTTATTCTTTGTTTTTATTGTAAGAGAAGCTTTTTTATTATGTAGCCATTACCTTGCTTTTTTCTGGCATCTTTTTGGTATCTACTTAAGGTTTTCAGATAATACCATGTATTAAATGTGGTCAGACAGAGCCACATAGGGAAGAAATACGTTCTCTTGTTCAAAATTCAGCTCAAATAAGATTTACCTTATTTTAGTAAGAAAAAGAAAAAGAAAGAAAGAAAGAAAGAAAGAAAGAAAGAAAGAAAGAAAGAAAGAAA
>NW_020949613.1:7544008-7546450 GCF_900497805.2 Vombatus ursinus | reverse complement strand
AAAGAAAGAAAGAAAGAAAGAAAGAAAGAAAGAAAGAAAGAAAGAAAAAAGATTTATTGAGCAAGGAACTAGACCAGGCTATAGAGATGCAAAGATTAAAAACAAAACACTCCTTGCCCTCAAAGAGCTTGGTGTTCAGTTGGAGAGGGGTGTGGATACACAACTTAAACACTGATAAATAAATACAAAGTATATACAAAGTAATTTCAAGGAGAGAAGTAGCAATGGGTGGAACTGGGAAAGTGTGATAAAGGGGTTGGTCCCAGATATGTGCTTTGAAGGAAATCTGAGATTTTAAGAGACAGGAGGGAAAAGGGAAAATGGAAGGAAAGGGAAAGGAATAAGCATATCTATAGCTATATCTATAGATATCACCTACTGTGCCCTATTTGCTTTACAAATATAAACTTGTGTTGATCTTCATAACAATCCTGAGAGGTATAGGTGCTATTATCCCCGTGTGCAATTGAGCAGTGACATAACAGAGATTGCAATATGTCTGCATCTTAGAGCTAGTAAATGTCTAAGGTGGGATTTGAATTCAGGTCTTCCTGACTCAAGCATCAGTGCTCTATCTACTTTGTTGGGTACCTGCCTAGATTTGCACCTGCCTTTGCAGCTTTGTAACTGAGATCATAGGATCATAGAGTTAAAGTGGAGAGCAACCTTTAGGGTTATCTATTCTATTCCCTTCCCTTTGTACTTGATGACAGAGGTTAAGTGAATTGAACAAGGCCACATAAATAGAAGAGGCAAGATAGAAACACAGGGTCATTGACTCCAAATTAAGTGCTTTTTCTTTTGTCTTGTCACTGGACTTTGATGATTCTGGAAGAGAGTGAGGCTGCTTACTTTGTGCAACTCTGCCTCACTTAAATCCAATCCACAGACAAGTCAAGACATCATCCTCATGGTGCCATTGGTCCTCTTCAAAAATGAAGGACAAACAACAAGTACTACTTTTTTGTTTTTTTGGTTTTTTTTTGTTTTTGCTGTACCATGCCAATGTCCTATAAGCAGGTCTGGTCTCCAACAAAACAGTCCTGGTCTCTTAATTTCTCTTCCTTCTGACAGTGTAACATAAACTATTTTTTTCTTAGATATGAAGGATTTCTTTCTTTGAATTTCATTTTTCTTTTTATTACAAGGTTCTTTCTTTATAGACAACCCAGGACCCTCCTTATTTGTGAAGAAAGATACCTCAAATTCTAAGAACTTTATGGAAAGGAATTCTCCTTAAATCATAGCTCAGGAACCCCCACCCAAAGTAAAAATTTACTTTTAATATTGAGCAAGGGAATATACTTATTTCAAAACAAAAGAATTTAATGAAATAACACAATGATAAAATAATAACAGATCATTACTTTCTCTAAAACTGGGATATCACTCTCTGACAAATTAATTCTCAGCGTATTGAGTGGATATGAATGGAAGATCAATCATATAATAAGTATTTACTATATGCTACAGAGTGTGTTGGGGATACAAATGCAAATATACAAGACAGACCCTCATCTGACTGAACTTATATTCTAATGGGAGAAAACAACACATAAAGGAAAACCTGGAGAGCAGTGGTAGGAGATATGTCTGTGGTAGCACATTTTGAGTTCCAAATTTTCTCCCCATCTCATCCCTTTCCCCACCTCAAGATGGCATGCATTCTGAATACCCTTTCTCCTTATCTTCCCTCCCTTCTGTCTCTACCCCCCTTCTCTTATCCCCTTCCCCTTGCCCTTGTAGGGCAAGATAAATTTCTATACCCCATTTCCTGTATATCTTATTTCCCAGTTGTATGTGAAAATTTTTTTTAGCTTTCATTTTTAAAACTTTGGGTTCCAAATTTTCTCCCTTCCTCCCTCCCCATTCTCCCTCACTGAGAAGGCAAGCAACTCAATACAGGTTAGACATGTGTAGTCATACAAAACACTTCCGTAATAGTCATGTTGTGAAAAACCAAGTATATTTTCCTTAATACTACTCCACCCTCACATTTATTCTGTTCTCTCTTTTGACCCTGTCCCTCCTTAGAAGTGTTTGCTTCTGATTACTCCCTCCCCAAATCTGCCCTCCCTCTATCATCCTCCTGCTCTCTTGTCCCCCCCCCCCATTTTCCTGTAGGGTAAGATAGGTTTCCATACCCCATTGAGTATGTATGGTATTCTCTCCTTAAGCCAAATCCGATGAGAATAAGATTCGCTCATTCCCTCTCACCTTCTCCCATTTCCCCTCCCCTGTAAAAGCCTTTTCTTGTCTGTTTTATGTGAGATAATTTACCCCATTCTACCTCTCCCTTTCTCCTTCTCTCCATATAATCCTCTCTCACCCCTTAATTTTATTTTCCAGGTATCACCCCTTCATTTTCAACTCACCCTGTGCCCTCTATCTATCTATCTATCTATCTATCTATCTATCTATCTATCTATCTATCTATCTATC
>NW_020949613.1:7438690-7543998 GCF_900497805.2 Vombatus ursinus | reverse complement strand
ATCTATCTATCTATCTATCTATCTATCTATCTATCTATCTATCTATCCAAGTAATTTTTACCCTCCAACTACTCTAATACTGACAAAGGACTCATGAGTTACAAATGTCATCTTTCCATATGGAATGTAAATATTTCAACCTTAATAAGTCTCTTATGATTTCTCTTTCCTGTTTACCTCTTCATGTTTCTCTTGAGTCTTGTATCTGAAAGTCAAATTTTCTCTTCAGCTCTGGTTTTTTCATCAAGAATGCTTGAAAGCCCTCTATTTCACTGAATGGCCATTTTTTCCCCTGAAGGATTATGCTCATTTTTGCTGGGTAGGTGATTCTTGGTTGTAATCCTATCTCCTTTGCCCTCCAGAATATTATATTCCATGCCCTCTGGTCCCTTAATGGAGAAGCTGCTAAATCTTGTGTTATCCTGGTTGTGTTTCCACAATACTTGAATTATTTCTTTCTGGCTGCTTACAATATTTTCTCCTTGACCCAGGAACTCTGGAATTTGGCTACAATATTCCTAAGAGTTTTACTTTGGGGATCTCTTTCAGGAGGTGATTGGTGGATTCTTTCAATTTCTATTTTACCCTCTGGTTCTAAAATATAAGGGCAGTTTTCCTTTATAATTTCTTGAAAGATGATATCTAGGCTCTTTTTTTGATCATGACTTTCAGATAGTCCAATAATTTTTAAATTCTCTCTCCTGGATCTATTTCCCAGGTCAGTTGTTTTTCCAATGAGATATTTCACATTGTTTTCTATTTTTCCATTCTTTTGAATTTGTTTTACAATGTTTGATTTCTCATAAAGTCACTAGCTTCCATTTGCTCCATTCTAATTTTTAAGGAAGTATTTTCTTCAGTAAACTTTTGGAC
This sequence comes from Vombatus ursinus, assembly GCF_900497805.2. Classification (NCBI taxonomy): domain Eukaryota; kingdom Metazoa; phylum Chordata; class Mammalia; order Diprotodontia; family Vombatidae; genus Vombatus; species Vombatus ursinus. The sequence goes on along the minus strand of NW_020949613.1, from coordinate 7,543,125 downwards.
TTCCTTTTCCATTTGGCCAATTTCGCTTTTTAGGGCATTCTTCTCCTCACTGACTTTTTGGACCTCTTTTGCCATTTGGGTTAGGCTATTTTTTAAGGTGTTATTTTCTTCAGTATTTTTTTTTTCAGGCCCTTTTAGCAAGCGGTTGACTTGTTTTCATGATTTTCTTGAATCACTCTCATTTCTCTTCCCACTCTTCCCTCTACTTCTCTTACTTGCTTCTCAAAATCACTTTTGAGCTCTTCCATGGCCTGGGACTGATTCATATTTTTCTTGGAGGCTTTGGATATAGAAGCTTTGACTTTTGTTGTCTTCTTCTGGTTGTATGTTTTGATCTTTGTCACCAAAGAAAGATTCTATGGTCTGACTTTTTGTGCCTTTGTTTGTTCATGATCCCAGCCAATTACTTGAGTTACAAACTCTTTGTTAAGGTAGGGGTCTGCTTCCAGTGTGGGGAATGTACTGTCCCAAGCTTCAGGGGTTTTGTGCAGCTGTTTTCAAAGATACTTCTGGGGACCTGTAAATTTTCAGTTCTTTCAAGATGGTATGATAAGGGGCAATGTGTTTACTCCTTTCCTGGCCTGTGCTCTGGTCTATGAGTCACCAAAGGCACTCTTTTCTGCTCTTTTCTGCCTTGGAACTGCGAGGAGGATTCCCTCTCTACCACCACTACAAACTCCACCATGCCAGTGCTCCTCCTCACCCTGAGACCACCACCCAAAACTGTGACCCAGATCCAAGCACAGGCAAAGCAAGAGAATCCTGCACCAGCAAAGAGATCCCTGTTATCCCCTTCTGATCAGCCACTTGATTCCCCCTCAATCTGTGAGCCAGAAGCTCTAGAAGTAGCTGCCACCCCAGGGCTGTGCACAGGGTTTTCTCTCTCACCACAGTCACAGACTTTTCCTAGTGACCTTCTAAGTTGTCTTTGGCCTTTGTGGATTGAGACATCTGGAAACTGCCACAGCTGCCTGCGATTCAGTCCTCTGAGGCCTGATCCAGGTTTGCTGAGGCCTGTCTTGCTTGTATGCCCACACCAAACTGTGCTCCTCTCCCCACCTGGTGTGATATGTCTTTCTGATCAACCATCTAGGCTGTCTTGGGCTGGAAATTTGTTTCACTCAGTCTTTTTGTGGGTTCTGCTGCTTTAGAATTTGTTTAGAGCCATTTTTTACAGGTGTTTGGGGCTGTGGTAGCATATTTTGGAAATAGCCATTAATGAGGTGGTGGCCTGCTTTGGGTAAAATAAGGCAAAACTCGCTATTAGAGCCTAGTGGTTCAGGGTTACCATTCAAGTTCTGGTGGAAAGGGTATGTTGAACATGGCTGCAGTGGAGCTGTTATGGTATAGAAAAGGCAGGGATTTAGGGGGTCATAAATAAAATATATATATACATACACACACACACAAACACACACATGGCGAACACATGTAAAAAGAGGACTCACATGGAAGGGCACACATGGAAAAAGAATAGGATGCTATGCAGCTAGGTGGTACAATGGATAGAGTGCCCAGTCTAGCATTAGGAAGACCTGAATTCAAATCCAGCCTCAGGCACTTACTAGCTGTGTGACCCTAGGCAATCACTTAACCTTGTTTGCCTCAGTTTCCTCATCTATAAAATGAACTGGAGAAAGAAATGTCAAACCATTTCAATATCTTTGCCAAAAAAGCCTTAAATGGGATCACAAAGAGTTGAACACGAAAGAAACAAGTAAATAACAATAACAAAAACCTAGGATGCTATACATATCTTTTTTATGATACTTTTGCCCTATCCTCTGCTAGGCCTGCCCTCCATCACATACATCTCCAATGTTCTCTGCTGGATATCTCATCATCACCAAAAATTACTTTCTGCTTTTCCTTTAGAGACATTGTGTCTCTGCCACATTTCCCTGAGCATCATGCTTCTGACCCAGCTCCTCTTTGGTGATACAGATATCTTCAGTGTCAGCTAATGGTGTTATAATTAATAAACTTTTTAGTCTGTAGGAGCTGGAGGAGGTGTAATAGAGGGACTCTTGTTTCTTTTAGACTGTTTTTTTAGCTAACAGCTATGAATTATTTCCCCTCAAGCAGTTTGCGTCAGAGATTGCAGATCCCCAAGCCGTGATCACATTCCTCCCTGGGCCTTCCTACTCATTCTTGATTTCTTTCTCTGCCATAGTAACTTTTTGCCCAACACCCCTCCTCCAGCCGACTTTTTAGCTCCCTTTTATATATCTTTCCCCCAGTAGATGTAAGCTCTTTGATGGCAGGAAATGTCTTTCTTTTTTTTATTTCTATTTGTATTCACAAGACTTAGCACAGAGCCTAGCAGTAGTATGTGCTTAATAATTATTTTTGACTTGACATTTACTCTGTAAAAGGTTTTTCCTCTATTAGCTTCTCTGATTTCTTCAGTTTAACTCTCATGTGATTTATGGTCAGAAAAAAAATTTAGTTCTTAGTTATCATATGGCTCTTGACTTAGCTCTAATTTTTCAAATGGAAAAGGTATTAAGTAAAGCTGTGTTCTCCTTCACCCCCACCCCATCATCCTGTTCTTTTTTATGCTAATCATAAAGGCTAAGCTGGTTTCAGTTGCTATCCTTTACCCTAAACCCATGCATCAAGAAGTGGTCTTTCTCTGGTCTCTGTTACTGCTTCATTCTCACAAATGTTTCAATAGATCATAGCTTGTATGAAAAATTTTAAATGAACATGATTAGCTTCTTTTTAACTGCCAATAAAATAAAACATACTCTAAAAGAAACCCAACAGCATCTCCAAAAAAACCCCAAAGCCTATTATTAAACCCCATTATTCCATTTTTATGACACATTAATTACTCTTTATCAGGCTTTCACATGTGAGCAGTTGGTGCTATAAGTAATAAGCTCCATCTCTATGCTATGGACTAGAGGTTTTTATTTTATCATTCACATCAGGGACACACCCATACAAAACATACTGACACATGTTATAGGAATTTGAGAAACCAAGCTAGTATGTATTAATTCATATTTTGTAAAAGGCTTAGTATGGGATTGTTTTTCCATTACAGGACATTTTCAATGAATTTAGGAAAGAGAATACATAAATAGCTTTTTTTTTTTTTTGCACATAGAAAAGGACAACCCTAAATGGGGTCACAAAGAGTTGAACACATTTTGTGTTTTGTGGGGAAAATATGCAAGAAGTACCAATCATACCTGCCCATTTTATCATTTCAATATTTCATAGTAGGCACAACTAGGTGGCACAGTGGATAGAGCACTGGTCCTGGAGTCAGGAGGACCTGAGCTCAAATCTGGCCTCAGACACATAACACTCACTAGCTGTGTGATTTTGAGCAAGTCACTTAACCCTAATTGCCCTCAACAAAAACAAAACAAAACAAAAAAAATTATAATAGCCAAAACCAAGAAGGGAGATCTCTGAGGTAGTATGTTGCACCAGTTACTGTATTTTATCTCACTAAAATATTTGAAATCTGTAAAATATTGTCAAGTGAACTCCACAGGAAAAACTTCCAGATACTCATAGTAGGGAGTAATCTAACTATGATGGATATTGTGATTGAATATTTTCAAAACACTGTGGATTCAATTGTATGGCTATCATTGTCCCCATTTTAGGACAATTAGAGAATGGATTGGGAGCTAGAAAAGACAAAAGCAGTAAAGGATTAATTAAGGGCCTCAGCTAGGCACTGAGGATACAAAGACAAAAACAAAATATCCCTGACCTCAAGGAGATTACATTATGTTAGAGCAATAGCATCTTTATAGAAAAATAAACATTATATATTTATATATAATATATATTCCTGTACATACATACATTTAATATGCACTCAAATGGTAAAGAGTGAACAAACATTAAATATCTACTATATTTCAACATTGTGTTATTTTTAAAATATTAGTTCCTTTGATCCTCACAATAACCTGCTAGGTATGCATTATTATGATCTCCATTTTATACTCAAGGAAACTGAGACAAAGATGTTAAAGGATTTAGAAAGGATCACACAGCTAATAAGTGTCTGAGGCTGCATTTGAACTCAGGTCTTCCTGACTACAGGCCTACCTCTCTATCCACTGTGCCACCTAGCTGTCTCAACAAGCTTGTCCAATAGTATGTATGCTGTAGATAGATAAGACAAAAGGACAAAAAGACAAATAGATTAAAGAGAAAACTATTTTTTGAGAGTTGAAAAGGAGGAAGAACCTGGATTATTTTCAGTTAATAGCACAGCACTTTTACTGACCCCATACTTGCCATAAGAGCAAAGACCTATCTTTTCAATACAAACATTTTATTGGTGCTACTTAATAGCAAGGACAGCTAGGACACTACTACCTTTGAAGATTTAAAGATTAGCATCACATCCAGATCATTTAGTAAGTGCTTGATGAATGTGAGTGGGTTGTAACACACAACCAATTAAAGACTAGAGAACTGGAGTAAAGGATGACATCAAAGAACTATGTGACAGAAAAAGGAGATAGACTAGACACTTAGAAAGATTATTGCATGACAGATAGACAGTGATCTACTGGTACACTCATGATGTTGAAAAAAGCAATGAAGGCCACTAGCAAATTAGGTGGTTAGCAAAATGCAAACTTTTGGGAGACATAGAAGAGAGTCCCACAGGAGGTAGAGGGATGAATGGGCTATGCTCTGAATGTGCTGAATTGATATGATTTCAGATCAGTTTGAGTATACACAAAAAAAAATTTCTGAGGAATATACTAGCAACTGGAGGAATAAGGATATTATTTTTATAGGAGGTGCTATCAGTACCGAGATTTAAAGGAAGCTAGAGATTCTATGAGATGAATGGGCATTAGAAAGTGCATCCCAGGGTTGGGGGATAGCTTGTGCAGAGACATGGGGCTAGAATGAAGGATGTATACAGGAAAATATGACTCTACCAGCTTGAGACTTAGTAATCAACAAACATTTATTAAATGCTTATTCTATTGTAGGCACTGTGCTAAATGTAGGAAATACAAAAAAGGACAAAAATGTGGTACTTGCCCTTGAAGAGTTCCTATTCCTATGCGGAAATCAGAAGCTAAGGAATTTGCTCCAATTCACATAACTAAACAATCCAACTCTTCTGACCACAGATCCAGTCATTTTTCCATTATGCCATGCTGGCCTGTTGTTGATTATGGATAATTCTAATATCATTTAATACCTGTTTTATCCATTCTGAGATAACAAGTAGCCTTGGAATAATTCACTAAGTTGGCTAAATGATGACACTAAAATATCACAATAATTCATATATACATATACATGCATATACATATATATGTATATACATATACACATATATACATACTATATAAATATGAGTGTGTATATGTGCGTGTGTGTGTGTATAATTCCCATATTGGTCAAACCCTACTCTATTTCATGGCCATAGAGTCTGATCCACCATGATTCCATAATTCCAACCTCTATTCCATAACTTGTATGGCCATAAATCCTGACCTACCCCATTGAAAGTTTCCCGTTAGTCATAAGAATAACACAGATATAATGCACAGGGATAAATCAGAGTAAATCCAACACCATGACTATAGAAGAAATAAAAACAGACTTTTTCATATCCTATATAATTGACATAGTCACATGATCTCCACATAGAAATTCTAGAGAAGCAATAAATAGACAAAATGTAATTATATCCACATTGAATTCAAGCTTTGCCACTTAACTAGCTGAGAGATATTGGGTAAATAATTTCACTTCTCTGGGACTCAGTTTTCTCATCTATAAAATGAGGAGAGGTTGAACTATATAATCCTTAAGGTTCCTTCTGGTACTATGAGTCTAAGATCTGACTCCCTCTTCCAAAATAAAAAAGTTATGGTGTCTATCACCTTCAGTGATTGGAAATTGAATCTCTGTGTCCTTGAAACCTATTTTAGAATTGGTCAACCCACATCAAAATCCTTAAGGACAATATAAGTTGCATTCACATACATCAGTGTCCTAGTCACTGTCCTATATTGTTTCTGATAAGAGAATATGCTCTAGATCCCTGAATTAACAGACAGGGAGCATGGGATAAATATTTATAGACCACCTGCTATGTGTTGCATTATGCTAGGTACTTCCTAAGTATTATCTCATTTTATAGATAGTCAACAAAATGATATGAAAACAGTAAACAGAAAAGACAAAGTAATAAATGGCTTTAGGCCCAAGGCTCAATTTCCTTTAGAACCACCCTAATTTCCTTTAGGCCAGGACTATGCTTCTTTATGTGTTATGTCTTCATTTGCTCCTTGTTTGTTGTTTTTTTTTTTTCTATTTCATTTCCTTCTACACCAGTAAGAGATTTAAAATAATTGCCAAGTGGCTCAGTTAAATTCATTACTCAATTCCCTAAAGGTTCTGGAACCTATGACCTCTAGCTGTGCTGACTTTTATATTTTTACTTAATATATATATAGTTACTTTTCCTAGTATTCCCTCCTGGATCCCTCAAGAACAGCCTTTATTGGCAAGGGCTTGGTTACTTCCTAATTCCCTATTTTACTTTTTCCCTATTAAAGGCTAATTTTTAAGTAAAGAAAAAACAGTTTTGAGTCACAAATATATATGTATATGTGTATATATATATAAATATATATATACACATATACATATATACCCACACATACACATATATATACACACAAATATAAAAATACATACAGACATACACATATATATACAGTTATCCCTTCCACATCATTGGAGAGTAGAGGCACAGCACTCCTGCAATCTGGAAAATCTATGGACAATTTTTTGGCCTTCTCTTCATACCAGAGGAGAAGTCTAAATTATTATGCTTTTAAAAGACAAAGTATGTTTATATTATACAATACTTTGCACACATTTTAGGTATTTCTGAGTTTCTAAACTCTTTCTATGCTATCTGCTGGCCTTCACATAGCCTCTTGTATCTTCCAAAAAACTCCCCCCAAATTCCTATTTAATTTCTTATGACAGTCCAAGCTATATCAAAATCATGATGGGGAAAGTCTCAATGTGGAAGAGATAACTCTCTCTATATATATTTGTGTGTGTGTGTGTGTGTGTGTGTGTGTGTGTGTGTGGTGTGACTGATGATTTCATTCCCTACACCACTTTTAGGGAATGAAAACCTCCCTCATCAACATAGATTAACAATTGCTTTGCAATTTACAATCTTGGAAAGTTGCCTGGGACATTGAGAAGTTGAATGATCTGACCAGTATCACATAGCCAATATGCTTCAGAGATGAGACCTAGATTCCTATCTTCCTGATTCTGAAATACTAATGTTATCCATCAAATACACATACATATGTTTTTGTGACTATAAATATAGTCTAGATCTATGGTTTCCTTTGTGTTAGGAATGTGTGATGTGGAAACATTCTTCAATACGGACTGGCACTTGTTTGCAGCTCTTAGTTTTTAGTTGCCTGGGACACTGAAAATTTAAATGGCTTTTCCATGATAGCATAGCTAATATGTGGCAGAGACATGACATGAATATAAATCTTCCTGACTCCAAATCTCTCCCTCTCTCTCTGTATATATATTTTAAAGGGTATGATTGGGATATATTGATGAAATATAATTTACCCTTGAATTAGGTGTCAGTGTAAATATGTAGTGTGGCTATAACTGTTTTAATAATCCTCTCACAGAATATTCAAACACAACTATAACAAATTTTCAAATCATCATGAATTTTCCCTCCTACATCATTTTTCAATGGGAAGACTACTTGTTTCCTCTTCCACCTCTCACTAAAATTTTCAAGCCATCTTACTATCTTCAATCTAAGTCTCTACATTTTTTGTGATTGAATAAAATAAAAAATAATTTCATTTAATATAAATTTTACTTGCCTAGCATACACATTAGGTGTTATATTCAAAAAATAAACAAAACTTTTGGATGACATGTTTTCTCTAATCTTCAACTACATTGGACCTTGAACTCATAATGAGCAAGGCCAAAATGTTTGTTTTTATTGAAAGAAAATTGGGCATGTTTGAGTATCTCTACTCTATCATAGAATTCCCAACTTGAATGTTCAGCTTGTCCCTATTCCTCATGGCAAAGAACACTGTGTCATCATCATCATCATCATCAACAACAACAACAACAACAACAACAACAAAATATAAGAATCATTATATAAACCAATGAAATGCATTGTGGTTAATTGTTAATTGTGGTTAATTTTCTTCAACTCTTAGTTACACCACTTCTTTTTTCCAATATGTTCAGAAACTTTTCCTTGCCTCTCAGACTTGACAACATGCCTAGGAAGACTTAACCATTTCATCTTTGGAACTCCAGCCCTTGAGACTCACTGTCCTGATTGGTGAGTGCCCCACCAGGCCCACTTCATCTGAGATAAAACTTCATTTTATTTTACAAATGTTTTGGCCTTCACCAAATGTATTATTGCAACATGAATTCCTTCCACTTTCCCTTACCAGACCTTTGCAGTTCTGAAACCATAATGAAATCAGTACTATCGTTAGGGCGATGTCTATCCCAAGCATATGAAGACTTCCCTTGTTGGAATGGGTGAATAAGAGCAATTTGTTCCAACATCCATGAAGGCAGTTTAAAAAAGTGCTGTGAAGCACTTAGAGTTTGTTCAATCATCTAAGATGCCAAGGTCATCCACTGCTTCCTGGCCAGTCATTGTGACTTTTGTCCTGCCACGTATTTCAGTGACTCTGGAAGAGAGAATGAGGCTGATGACTTTGTCCAACTCTGTATCACTTAAATCCAATTTATGTGAATCAAGACATCAATCATTTGTGATATCATTGGTCCTCTTCAAAAATGAAGGAGAAACAACAATTTGTCTCTGGTCACATAGCTTCTATATGTCAGAGTTGGACTTAAATGTGGTCTTTCTCATCCATTCTACCATCCTGCCTCTCAAAATGTGCTAATATGTCTATGAAATATATAATCACAAATATAGCTATATATTTTATAAAATGGAGCATCTTTCACTGAGGAGACTTTGAAATTCTCATTAGCACCATTATGTTCCTCACTAGCCAATTTCCCAGGTCATTTCAACATGGACACAACTTCAAGTCATACATTTATGGTATCTGATAGCAGTTATTTATTCCTTAAAGATAAGGGGGAAAATAAAATTAATTGGTAGAAGATCCAATGTCCTCAAGTTAGGTCATTGGTTTCATACTGATGTCAACTGATAAAAATCTGATGAGTGCCTTATGCAGTAACAAATATTAACTTTTTTTTCTATTAGAGGAAGATGATTGTGATGATGAAGTTGGAGAGAGAGAAAAATGAAAGAGGAAGAAGAATTTAGAGGCAAGAAAAGCATGAGTCTGGACAATTCACTTTGGGGCCAATGATCAGATAATAGGTCTCTCAAAAAACCTAATTGGGCTCTGGGGCTTCTTGTTAGAAAATCAACTCAACAATGTAGGAAAAAAAAAGTTGCTTTGTATTCCATGATTCAAATCCCGCTGCTCACATTAACTGTTTCTTTAACCTTGATCAAGTCATTTGCATTCCCACATCTCCAAATTAGAGGGTTGGACTGGATCAGGGGTGGGGAACCTGCAGCCTCGAGGCCACATGTGGCCCACTAGATCCTGAAATGTGGCCTGAATGTGGACTGACTCCAAACTTCACAGAATGAATTCCAAATCCAAATCCAAATTAAAAGGATATATGACCTAAGTAACATTGTAAATAAGCTAAATTCAGTTGTTAAAAGAATTCTTTTTTCCCTCACCTATGATTTTTTAGCTTAAATTTATTTTATTTTTAATTTATGGAATAAAACCAGCATTTCCATAACATAGTATAATTTTTTAAAAAAGTGATTGCACGTGAAACTTCAGATCTGCTATATATAACTTCTTATGGTTTCAATTATCACCTTAATGAAAAGCTGAGCCCCAGAAGCATCTTTTTTTAACTTAAACTTAATTCTTAAACTCATATTTTTTTTTTGAACTTAAATCACTATCACAAGTTGCTGGTCTGTGTTTCCACTCAGCCATACTTTATTTCTGGCCACTACTGTTCTATAACAGTCCAATTAGCTGATTAACTAAGGTTATTAAAACATAGTGCTAATAAGGCAATAATCACATGTCCACTTAAGCAAGTTAGCCCCACTCTACTCCAAGGACATAAACAACCCTCTTACCTGCTAACATGAATGTGTTCTATAGGCCATCAAGAGACACAAGTTCTGTTCTAAGACGAATCAAAATAGATCCTCTACTCCAATCCTACAAAGACAAATCAAAGCAGTTCCCACTAATGTTAAGTAGTATCATCCTAACATTTGGTTCAGGACATCTAATAGAATATAAATTTCTTAATAGCAGGAATTTTTTCTCTTTGTGTCTTTATCATTTGGAACATGGCCTGGTACATAGCAAGAAGTTATTAAATTTTATCAATTGATCAATCAACTTTTAATATGTAAAGGAACCAAGAAAGTATTAGACAAAATAATGAGGCAGCACTTCCACTGATCAACCATGGCCTTAAATTCAATAAATACCTGATATTATTATTTTATGCCAGTAAATGTATTTTCTTTATTTTCTTATTTTGGCACTAAAGCCCTTATTTTCATTACTTTTACACCTTTTGAAATCTTCATTTTCCTTCAAGGTTCAGCACAGGTATCATCTTCTCTTTGATATCATCCCAGATTACCATCACCTAGTACCCAATATTAATACTCTTTCCCTCCTGATGTTGCCTCGTTTTTAGTTAGCCATGTAAACATTGTATCCCCTCCCCCACCACAGAATGTAAGCTCTTCAAGGTGAGGAACCTATTTTGTTTCCTCTTATACCTAATACCTAATATAAGGTAGGTATTTGATAAATGTTTGTTGTTGAATCGAATAAAACTTTAAGACTTCAGCTTCATCTTGGAGCTCCCTTTAACTGGCCCTCAAATTCAGTCAGCTAATCCTGTTACTTTTGCTTTTGTTCTGCCTCCAGAATATATCCCCCTTCCTTCTATTCTCATGATCACCATTCTGGGTCCTTCTGCCTAAATTCTTCTTTGCAAAACCATCTTATAAACTTAGGCCAGATTAATCTGCCTAAAATAAAATATTCATAATGTCCCTCCCTATAACAAAACAAATAAAAATACGTTCATGAACCTCCACTGCATATAAAGTTCAAACAATATTCATGGTCTTCCACATACCAAGTCTAGAATAATCTTATTTCCCTCTACTCCAATCCTTGAATCCTCAATTCCATTCACATGAAGAACCTCAGGCTCTACTTTTTTTTTTCCATTTGTACTTTTGCCTTTACCTTTTCCTGGAATTTCCTCTAACATTCTTTCATGAGCTATTTTCTCCTTTAAGACTTTTCCCACTGCACTATCCCACAGAGATCTCTCTCATTAATCTATTCATCCATCAATCAAAAAGCATTTATTAAGTTTAGGCACTGGCAGAATATTAGAACAATGAGTTAAGCAATCTCTACTATCAAGGGGATTATATACTAATAGAAGAATCTGTACACATGGTACTTGTCTGCTCCTCTCATGTGGTACTTATAATAATTCATATTTACATAGTATTAATGTTTACAAAGTGATTTTAACATTAAGAAGGCATTTTCCTCCATAATAACCCCATGATTTAGTGTAAATATAATTATACCCATAAGAATGAGAAACTGAGGTTCAGAGAGATTTAAGTGCCTTGATCACTTAATCATAGGTGTCCAATGTGTCTTCTGATTCCAAAATCAATATTCTTTTCACGTTCTTATACTACCTCTCATATGAAGTGTGATTATAGCGATATTTTGATTTGTGTAATTCTGATGTCAGAGGTTGTCATTAACCAAAGGATCTAGGTGCACTTTGAGAAATTTTCTCACTCTTTTGACTAATAGCTACTACTCAGAAAATCTGGAGAAATGAAAGACTTTTTGTAGTCCAGTCCAGGAAGCTGACTTAAAGCCCAGTGATTCAAGTGGTGTAAATGAATTATTATTATTATTATTATTATTAATTAGCATTCATATAGGGCTTTAAGATTTGCAAAGCACTTTATACATATTATCTCATTTGATTCTCTACAACCTTGTGAGGTTGATGCTATTATTATCTCCATTTTACAGATAAGGAAACTGAGTTAAATATTTTCTTGAGTGTCACTGGCTCCAAGTCCAACACTCTATCCACCACACCACTTAGCTACTTTATGTTGTTAATTGACCCAGCACAAGTAAGAAATTCCCAAAATCTTTGTGCAGCTTTAAATTTTGATAGCTTCAAGCTTTGATAGCTTAAAACCACACAAAAGCTTTGGGATCTTCCTGTATAAACAAAAGATTTATTTAGCAGTTAAGACATAGCTCTTAAACACTGAGCAAGGATACATGCTGAAAGATCAGACCTAATAATAGCTGCAGTCAATGGATAGACTGCCCCCTTGTCCCCACCTTGTCCCCACCTTGTCCCCAGTAAGGCTTGTCCCAGGTTCTAATTTTAGCAGCTAGCAGCAGGTGAGGGTCTCACCAGACCAGAGAAACAACTGCCCCCTCCCTGCCATTGCTTTTATTCTCAGCTCCTGGATACTACATTGGGTTTGCTTGCACAATAATCAAGATAGGGTCCACACGAATTGAGACATGTCTATTTTCCATTTTATAACCTTGTCTTTTTCTGTTCCCACCTTATTAAATTCTTACTACATTCACTGCCCTGAAGACAGTTTACCTATGTATAGCAATTCACCTCAGTGGAAGTTGCAGCAAAACCCATTATAACATAGCACCTCCAAAACTTATTGAGACATCTCTTGCAAGTGAATACTTCACAATACTATAGATGAACATTTTACTAAAAGAGTTGAAAATTTTCATGTGACCTCAGCAAGATGGTAGAGTAGCTGTTTTATGCAATCTCAGTGACCCAAAAACCTCAGAAAGAAAGAATTATTTAACAAAGCTAGAGTAACAAACTGAATCCACTAGACATAAGGAAACTTTGGCCATGGCTAAAACATATAAAATAATGCCAGAGAAGCTAAATGCATAGAAATATCACTCAGTGTCTTTACTAGCAACCTAATAACTTTGTGATCTAAAGTCCATGTGTAGGGTTCCCTTTCTAGCTCCCTCCCCATAGCAGTGTCTCAGCTTGAACCCCATACTACCCCCATAAGATGGCAAGGATGACAAAAATGAACAGTGAATGTTGGAAGGTTAATCAATAAGTCAATAAGCATTTATTAAGCATTGTCTATGTGTCACTGTGCTAAGCTCTGGTGACACAAAAGAAAGACAAAAAACAAAAACAAAAACAAAAAAAGTGGTCCTGGTCTCGAGGAACTCACATTCTATGAAGGGAGACAACATACAAATTACTATATACATATAGATATATGTAGTATGAATGGAAGGCCTCTTGCAGAACAAGGGATTTTTATTGAGTCTTGAAGGATTCAGGAAAGTCAGGAGGTGGAGGTGAGGAGAGAGCATTCCTTTGAAAAGGAAAGGATTTGAGAGATTGAATGTCATATGCAAAGAACATCAAGAAAACCAGTGTCCCTGGATCATAGAGTATGTGGAGGGATATAAGTTTGAGAAGGTTGGGAAGGTAAGAAGGGGTCATGCTGTGAAGAGTATTAAATGCCAAGGATTTTATATTTGTACTGAATATAATAGGAAGCCATTGGTAAAAACCAATTGAATAGAGGGGTAACATGGTCAGATGTACTCTTTAGGAAAAGTACTTGGGCAACTAAGTGGAGAATAGATTGCATTCAAGAGAGTATTGAGTCAGGGAGAACAGTCAGAAGATCATAACAGTATTCCAAGGGAGAGGAGACAGTCATAGACAAAGATGTGAAGGTAAAAATAACAAGAATTGGCAACAGATTAGATATATGGGGTAAGCATAAATGAGGAGTTGAGGAAGACATAAAAGTTGTAATCCTGGGTGCTGGGAAGATCAACATAAAAGAGAAGTTCAGAAGAGAGGAAGGGTTGGGAGGAGGTATAATGTGTTCTGTTTCAGTTGTGTAGGGTTAGAGAAATCCATTGGATATCTAGTTCAAGATGACTAAAATATACTTGGTGATACGAGACTGAAGCTTAGGAAGAGAACAGATAGGTAGGGCTCTATATTTAGATCTGAGAATTATCTGCATAGACATTGATAATGGAACCTGAGGTAGCTGATGCTACCACCAAACAAGACATAAAAGATGAAGAGAAGAGGACCCCTTATCCATCCAGAATTAGCTGGCTGAAGATTCAGCAAAAGAAACTGAGAAGAAGCAATAAGACATGCAGGAAAAGAATCAAGAGAAAGTAGTGTCATGAAAATCTATAGGGCAGAGAGTGTCCAGAAGATCAATGGATGCAGAAGGATGAGGATTGAGGAAAAAGTCATAAGACTTGGCAAAGAGAGCAGTGTTAGTTATATGATGATGTTGAAAGCCAGACTGCAGAGGGTTGTGAAGAGAATGGAAGAAGAAGAGGCAGTGGCATTAAATATTGCTGGTTTTAATAATAACAATAATAATAGCTAACATTTAAATAGTACTTACTAGGTGCCAGTCAATGTATGAAATGCTTTATAATTATTATCTCATTTGATACTCAGCAAATCTGTGTGATAGATGCTATTATTATTCCCAATTTTCAGATGAGAAAACTGAAGCAAATAGAGATTAAGTAGCTTGCCCAGAGTCATACTGCTAGTAAGTAGCTGAAGCGAGATTTGAGTTCAGGTCTTCCCAACTCCAGATCACATGCTCTATTCATTGTTGCATCTTGCTGCCCCTGTTTTCTTGAGAAATTTAGCCATGAAAGGGAAGAGAGATATAGGATGATAGCTGGTAAGAAGGGTTGGATCAAGTGAAAGTTTTTTAAGGATGGGGAGACTTAGGCATGAGTCTAGATAACAGGAAGGTAGCCAGTAAATAAGGACTCAAGATTAACGAGAGAGTGGGAATTATAGTTCTAAACAAGACAGAATAGAATGGCATTAAGGGAACATGAAGAAAGGTATTCCTTAACAACAACAGGTGTTATCTCTTCATGTAAAGAAGGAGTGAAGAAGGAGATAGTGTGAGGACCCATTTAAGTGATGCCATAAGGAGGAGGAGAAAAGATGGAGTGCTTGGAAAATGGCTACAAGTCTGTTTTGTTTGATTTTTTGGTGAAATATGAAACAAAGTCCTTAGTTGAGGGAGAGATTGGAAAAGGTATCATGGGTTTTTTGAAGAGGGACGAAAAGGTATGAAATAAACACTATAGTAAGTGGATAATTAATCAATCAGGGAGACTGTGGACAAGTAGGAACACTAATTGGAGTAACTAGGTGAGGCAGAGAATAGAGTTTCAGGCCAGGAGTCAGAAAGAGTCATCTTCACAAGTTCAAATGTGGACTCAGACACTTACTAACTGTGTGACCCTGGGCAAGTCACTTAACCCTCTTTGCCTCAGTTTCCCCATCTATAAAATGATCTGGAGAAGGAAATGGCAAACCTCTTCAGTATCTTTGCCAAGAAAATCCCAAATGGGGCCACATAGAGTTAGATATTACTGAAATGAATGAACAACAACAATAGGCACACTAATGCATTGTGGGCAGAGCTGTGAATTGGTCTAGTTATTCTCTCAAGCAATTTCTAAAATGTCCAGATTCTTTGACTCTGAGGTATCACTATTAAATATATACTTCAAAGAGATCACTGATAAAACATAAGATTATGTATATACATACACATATATAAAGATATAATTCATAAATTTCTAAAAAGTTCATGTATTTTATAATTATAGTCTTATTTATTAGTATTTTCCTTTTAAATTCTAATTTTATTGATAATTTTTATTTTTTAATTATATTTTGAATTTACAGAATAAAACAAGTATTTCCATAACACAGTACAATAAAAAAAGGTGATTGCACAGGAAACTGCAAATCTACTATGCACAACAAAGCTATTCCTTTCAAATATATGATAAACTTATCATATAAATTTCTTTTTTTCTTCCTTCCCCCCACACCCTGCCATAGAGATGACTATCATCATACAAAAAGGTTGTATACATATATATATATATGTATATGTACAATTTTTCTATACATACTTCTGTTTATCAGTTCTTTCTCTGGATGTAAATACCATCATTCTTCATGTACCATTTATAGTTAATTTGGATATTTATAATAGTCAAAATAACTTATTCACTCAAAGTCATTCTTAAACAATATTGTTGATACTATATACAACATTCTCTTGGTTCTACTCATTTTGCTTGACATTATTTCATGCAAGTTTTTTCTTACAGTATAAGAGTATTCCATCACAATCATATACCACATCTTGTTCAGCCATTCTTCAGTTAATGGACATCTCTGCAATTTCCAGTTCTTTGTGACCACAAAGAGAGATACTGCAAACATTTTAGAATGTATAGGTTCTTTTCTTTTTCCCTAATTATCTTCAGAAATACAGTTACTAGTGATATTACTGGGTAAAAAGGTATAGGCGTTTAATATGTCTTTGAGCTTAATTCCAGATTGCTCTCCAAAATGGTTGGATCTGTTCAAAATTTCATCAACAATGAATTAGTATGCCAATTTTTCCACATCACCTCCAACATTTTTTGCTTTCCCCTTGAATCATTTTAACAAATGTACTAGTTGTAAAACGATTTATCAGGGTTGTTTTAATTTGCATCTCTCTAATCAATAATGGTTTAGACCATTTTTATATGACTATAAATTGTTTTGATTTCTTCATCAGAAAACTGTCTGTTCATATCTTTTGACCATTTAGCAATTGGGCAATGATACATAGTTTTACAGATTTGACAAAGTTCTTTATATATTTGAGATATGAGACCTTTATCTGATAAACTATCTATAGCATTTTTCCCAGATTTTCTGCTTCCCTTCTGATCTTGGTTACATTTGTTTTATTTGTACAAAACCTTTTTAATTTCATGTAATTGAACTTATCTATTTTACACCTATTTTTGCCCTCTATCTCTTGTTTATTCATAAATTGTTTGCCTGTCCATAAGTCTAATAAGTAATGTGTTCTGCATTCTCTTAATTTCTTGTAAAATCTCTATTTGATAGCCGCTTTTGGTGTAAAAGAATATCTGGGTTCATATTCAGAGGAAGATAGCAGGTTAAAAAAAAGCCACTACTAGCCTAAAGAGTAACATCAAATGGTCACAAACCCAAAAAGAAATCTTGGAATAACTTAAAAAGGAATTAAAAAATCTAATAAGCAAGAATAAGGAAAAATTAGAAAAAAAATAAAAGCAATGTGAGAAAATTATTAAAAGAGTTAATCAATTAGAAAAAGAGATACAAAATCTTAAATAACTCTGGAAAACTAGAATTTGGCAAGTGCAATTGAATAACATTATCAGACAAATATAATAAAATTAGAAAAAATAGAAGAGAATCTGAAACATCTCATCAGGAAAAAAACTCATCTGGAGAACAGATCAAAGAGAACCAATATAAGAATTGTTGTTCTACCTGAAAGTTATGATCAAAATAAGAATCTGGATTCATTATTACAAGAAATCATTAAAGAAATTGCCCTATGGGCAGCTAGGTGGCACAGTGAACAGAGCACTGGCCCTGGATTCAAGAGGACCTGAGTTCAAATCCGGCCTCAGACACATACCACTTACCAGCTATATGACCCTGGACAAGTCACTTAACCCCATTGCCTAGCCAAAAAAAAAAAAAAAAAAGAAATTGCCCTGAAGTTCTAAAACAAGAAAGTATAATAGAGGTAGAAATAATCCAACAATCACCACCAGAAAGAGATCCTAGGAGGAAAATGTACAGTAATGTCATAGCCAAGCTTCAAAATTCATAGCATAATGGGAAAACATTGCAAACAACAACAAAAAAAATTGAATTCTGCAATAAAATAATCAGAATTTCACAAGACCAAGCAGCTGCTATACTAAAAGACCATAGGCCTTGGAACATTATATTTCAAAGAGCAAAAAAGCTAGGTTTGTATACAAGAATAATTTATCCAGTAAAACTGAGTATAATCCTGAATGGAAAAAA
This sequence comes from Vombatus ursinus, assembly GCF_900497805.2. NCBI lineage: Eukaryota > Metazoa > Chordata > Mammalia > Diprotodontia > Vombatidae > Vombatus > Vombatus ursinus. The sequence continues at coordinate 7,525,002 of NW_020949613.1, read as the reverse complement.
AATGGATATTTGATGAACTAAAAGACTTTCAGGTATTTGTAACAACAACAACAACAAAAATAACTAAATGGAAAATTTGCTATAAAAGATTCAGAAGAAGTATAAGGAAATCATTAAAGGCTAATTATAAGGCAATGATTAAGGTCAAACTGTTTACTTATGATATATGGAAATATTAGTAATATTAGTAATTATTAGTGGTAATAGTATTCTTAAAAGTTTTATCATTACTAAGGTAGTTTTAAAGAAAGATTGAGGTTGATTTGTGTATGAAGAGGTGATTCTAAAAAAGCAAAATGGGTAGGAAAGGGTTAAAGGGAAGAAGAAGCAGGTAGGGGTGAATGGCTAGTAATAACTCTCATCTGGGTTGAAGAGGAAACAACATATACATCTGAAAAGATTCAGAAGTCTTCTGAACTCCTAGAGAGATGAGAAAAACTGGGGAATAGTGTAGAGGAGGGACTTTAAGAATGGTGTATAGATTAAGATTAGGAGAATAAGGTAAAGAGATAAAGAAGGGACTTTTATAGAAGTAGCTAAAATAAAGAATAAAAGGCTAAGGGGAGAAAATAAGCTAAAAGGGAAATGGTGAAAAGAGAGGTTCAGAAGGAAAATAGTGAATAAAAATAAGATGGAAGGGAATTCACAAAAAATAATAACTTTAAATGTGAATTAGAAAAAATAACAATAAAATTCTTTTGGAAAAAACAAAAAGTCAATAATATCAAAGGGAATAATGAAAAAAATTATAAAAGGAGGAGGTTTAGCAGTATCAGTTCTTAAACTATAAAAAAAGGCAGTAATTATCAAAACTATCTGGTTCTGGCTAAGAAATAGAAAGGTAGATCAACAGAATAGAGTGGCCATACAATTTGTAGCAGCAAACAAACATAATAATCTTGTATTTGAAAAGTGTAAAGATTCAAGATTTTAGGATAAGACTACATTATTTGGTAAAAAAAAAAAATGCTGGGAAAACTGGAAAGGAGTAGGCAAACACCAGGCATAGACCATTATCATTGAATATTGGCCAATATTCAACATAGACCAATATAGACCAACATCCAATATAGACCAATATCATTGGACACCAGGCATAGACAAATATCGTTAAGATAAGACTACATTATTTGGTAAAAATTGTTTGGAAAACTGGAAAGCAGTAAGGCAGACACCAGGTATAGACCAATACCAATATCATAGACCAACATCATTTACAAAAATAAGGTCAAAATAGATATATGAACTAGATATAATCTTATTTATTATAACTCTAAAAGATTATACATTTATATAAATATGTTTGTTAAATATAGAACTATATTTATAAAAATAAATTATATTTATTATTTCTATATATACATATATGAAAATATTTAGAGCATCACTTTTATAGTAGCAAAGAACTCGAGATAAAATGTATGCCCATCAACTGGAGAATGGCTAAACAAGTTGTAGAATATGAATGTAATGTGATATTATTCTGTTGTAAAAAGCAGTGAATAAAAAATCTATAGAGTACCATAAGAAGACTTGAAAGAACCAATGAAAAGTGAGGCATATAGATTCAGAAATACAATGTACACAATTACTGTAATGATGAAAATGGAAAGGACAACAAAAAATCAACCAAAAAGTTCAGTGGAATTAAAATGAACAAACTCTTCCTCACAGAAGAAATATACAGAGGTGAGGAGCTATGATTGTAGAACACCGAACATTGTGTCAGCTTTTTTTATGTTGGTAAATTTTGCTCAATTTTTGCCCTCTTTAATTCTTTTATTTATAAGAGATAACTAACTCTTTTGTAGGGGGGTGGGAAGAGACACACTGAGAAATACAGGTGATGTAAAAACAAATGATAGCAATAAATGTATTTTGTTTTGTTTTTGGTGAGGCAGTTGGGGTTAAATGACTTGCCCAAAGTCACACAGCTAGTAAGTGTTATGTTTCTGAGGCCATATTTGAACTCAGGTCTCCCTGACTCCAGGGCCAGCGCTCTATCCACTGTGAAACCTAGATGCCCCCATAAATGTGCTTTTTAACACAAGAGAAAGAAATTAGAGCTATAAACATCAGTAATGAAGAAGCAAAATTATCTTAATTTGAAGAGAAAATGAATTTACTCAGAAGTTTACTTAGAAAACTCCAGAGAATAGCCAAAGAAAGATTAGTCAAACAATGATTTCAATGACATAACAATACAAAATAAAAGCAAAATCCAATAGTACTTATATATAACAATAATAGAATCTAAAAGAAAATAACAGAGAAAAAATCCCATTCAAAATAACCAGAAAATGAATAAAATATATGAAAAATGAGATTATTGAAGTGCACACAAAATCTATTCTTTTCTGAAAATTAAAGAATACAACTGATTGGAGAGACATTCACTGGTAGTGGTTGGGCTGCACAATCACAATAACAATGTCAACACAACCTAAACTAATTTATAAATTTATTGCTATGTATCAATCCAATTACCAAAGGGGTACTTTGTAAATCTAGACAATAAAATTACAAAATTTAATTTGAGTAACAAAGGCTGATGATCAGGCATTCTTTCTAAGGAATGAAGCATTTCCAGATCTCAAGTACTGCTATAAATCAGCAATCATCAAAACTCTTCAGTACTACTTTAAAAACACAAAAGTAAATCAGTGAATAAAATAAATAAACAAGACTCAAATGCAATGGAATCCAATAATCCAGTGTTTGATTAACAAGAACACAAACTAATGGAGAAAGACCTCCCTATATAATAGGAACTGCTGGCAACACTTGAAAACAGTGTGGGGGAGGGGAGAATTAACCAGATTTGTCCAGCACCTTATATCATATACAAGTTCAAAATCATTATGTAATCTAAATATAAAATATCATATAGCAAAAAGAGAAAAAAGAAAAAGGAACAATAAGACAAGTTTATTGGGCTTTCCATGTCTTTAGCTAAGGGGAGAATTCTTTAAAATGACAAGATAAGATAGGTAATTTTTATTACTATAAAATGAAACATTTTTGTGTAAACATAATAAATGCAGCAAAAATAAGATGGCAGGCTATTAATTGCTTGGGGGAAATTATTGGTACCAAATATTTTGATAAAGGTCTGTTGTAAAACATATATGGAGAACTGAGAAGACCAAGAACTATTCCCCAGTGAAAAAGTAGTCAAAAGATATGAACAAGAAATTCTCAGGGGACTTGTATACCATTAAAAACCATATGAACGATTGTTTTAAATTACTAATAATAAGATAAATGCAAATCATCTGCAAATCATGAAGCTTTTACTTCACACACAAGAAATTAACAAAGATAATGCCCATGTTGAATGGGCTGCAGAAACGTGGGCACAATAATACAATGCTAGTATAACTGTGAATTAGCTCAATCATTGTGGAAAGCAAATTGAAATTATTGGTCCATGTCCTTTGACATGTATGAATGACCTTTGGCTCTCCTCTTCCTCTCTTTGGAGGTATACTAGACTTCAGATGGTATCTAATATGTGCAATCCACAAAACTCATCCATACATTTAGACAACTGAAGTAGACATACCTATCTTACAAACTCAAATAGGAGCGTTAATTGGGGAAAAAGCAAAATCCATCAGCACCTGGTATAATCATCTACCAAAGTGTCAGCTCTTAAATCAGATTGTGAACTCTTTGCGATCAGCATTTTTTTTCCCTTTATCTTTTGCATACCTCCAAGAATACAGCATAAACACTCAAGATATATTTGTTGACAAAGACCTTTAGATGAAGAAAAGTTTAAAAAGTCTTGGGAACCATAAGCATCTTTTAAAAAATAACACTTTGAAATCCTGGGCTAAACATCCCATCTATGACTGAAGTTCTCTCATGGGATTGTCTCTTTCCCATGATGACAATATAAAAATAACTTACACATGTAGTTACTATAGTTATAAAAAGCATGGTCATATTCATTATCTCATTTGATCCTCAAAACAGCCCTAAGAGGTAGATTCAAGGATGGATGTTTCAAGTATTATCATCTTCACTTTGCAGATGAAGAAACTGAAGCCCAGAGAAAGATAAAAGGTTAAACAGCTGTGAAAATAGCAGTCAAGCCTCAAACTCAAGTGCTCTTCCCAACCTATCTGCTGAAAAATCTTTAGAAATTTTGCATATCATAATATGACTAAATCTGAACTCCTTAATTTTTCATCCAATGCCCTAAAATAAGCAGGGAACATGCATCTGTCAAAATGACAGCTTGGCTATGAACTTCAAATAAAAATGGTGCTCTCCTGCTTTTTCTAACATTTCAGACATTCACTCACCCAAAGTCTGGGATGCAAAGTAGCTCATTCATATTTTAATTCCACTAAGGAGAATATAAATGCAATCGAAAACTTCCCATGTAGTTGGTCCATGAATTTACAACAGCAATTGCATAATTTATAAGTTGATGGGACATATTTCCAAAACACCTGGGTATGAGTGATGAAACAATGTGTCACAGTTCAGTAACTGAATATCAAATGTAGCTACAGGGACTGATTTCTAAATCACTGAACTTGTAATGAATATATAGGTGAGCATTCTAGGGTGGTACAAATACAAATAATTAAACAGGCAATATATTCTTCACTAATGGAAGATTTTACTGTCACATTCAACCTGGGCTGGGTATAGCTAAAAAGACATTATATAATTATATTTTCTGATATAGAAAATTGGGTTTTTCTTAATTCTATATAATTCTAATTACTCTGATCACTCCAATAATACTTTAGCATAGGCATGTGTGCACATAATGTCTTTGTCATTTTAAACCCCTTAAGATTTGCCTCCAACTTATCTTTCTAAAATGATCTTATAATAGTGTTGGTCAGACAGATCATACTCCAGCCAAACTGGCCTAGTTGACCTCACAGTATTTGAGAGCCCATCTTCTACCTCTGTTCCTTTGCGCAGGTTGTCTCTCATACTTAGAATGCTTACCCTCCACCATGTTATCTCTTGGAATCTCCATCTTCCTTCAGTATACAACTTAAATGCCACCTCCTATAAAAACACTTTTCTAATTCCCCTAGTTGTTAGTGCCCTCTCCCACTCTCAAGTTCATTTTTATTTATTTGTCTACATCTTGTAGTTATTTATCCGAGTATATGTTGTTTCTCCCCAAGTAAATGTAAGTTCCTTTGAGGACAAGATGTGTTTCATTTTTAACTTTGTATCTCCAGCAACCAACATAATTGCCAAGAACATAATAGGTGCTTGAAAATGCTTGTTGAATTCAATTGAAATTAATGTCTCTGTGTGTGTGTGTGTCTTTGTATATGTGTGTACATATGTGCATTTGTGTGTGAGTATTATATTAGTACTGGCTCTGGAGTCTATAATATGGGGTTCAGATCCTACCTCTGATTCTTATTATCTGGGACAGTCCCAACCTCCCTGGGCCTCAGTTTCATCTGTAAATTGAGAGAGTTGGACTTAACAGTCCTTTTTAAACTGTGGGTCACAAAAAACTTGGCAACAAGAAAAGGTTTCTGAACAGGCAATGACCAAAAATTAATTAAAAATCAAACATAATAAATCCGAGGTGTTTCTGGCAGCACTTACCCATGTTGCATCTTGTAACTTCACTGTAACCTTGGTTCTGAATACAAAGCATGCACACTTTGCACTGTGCGTGCCCTCAGGCCACACAATGCCAACAAATATCCACCAAAATGAGAAAAGGGGTTTGTAGTGGGAAAAGTTTTAGAACTGGACTAGAGGACTTCTGAAATTCCTTCCAGGCTTAGATCTACAATCTTAGAGTTCCAGAAAGACCAACCAGCTAACTAAAACAATTAGAAAATTCATTAATATTTAAATCATTCAAGTGGCTAAAAGGAAAACAAATCAAGGAACCTATTCACAAACCCCAATAATCACAGAATCTCAGAGTTAAAAAGGACCTCAGAGATCATGTAGTCGAACACACACATGAACAATAATTACTTCTATAGCACTGTCGACAAATGGTCCACCTCCTGAAGCCAGCCATTCTTCCTTTGGGTAGTTCTAATTATTAAGGAATTTTTCATTACTACGTGCCTGAATTCGCCCTTTGGCAACTTGCCCCAATTGCTTATAATTATACCTTCTAGAAACAAACAGAACAAAGGTTTCCTTCTTCCATAGATAGCTCCATTATAGATAATACAATGCAACTCCTTTATTTTAGAACTGAGGAAACTGAGGTCAAATGAGGCTAAATGCCTTGGCCAAGGTCACATAGGTAAGGTATCAGAACGAAGATTCAAACTCAGGTCTTTTGATTTCATACTCAGCCATTCTTTCTACTGCATCACACTGCTATCTTGTCCATCCACTAACTTTTCTCTTCTATAGGATAAAAATCCCTAGCTTCCTTAGATCATCCTCACATAATATAATCTCAAGGCCCTATCTACTATCTTGAATGCCCTTTTCTAGTCATTTAAAGTGGCACCAGGACTGAATGCAATATAAATTGGTCTGATCAGGGCAGAATATAGGACTTAATAAAATTGAACAAGTAATGGCTATCATTTGGACTATTAATATGTACAGCCTTTGGCCACATGGAGATCCTAATAAACTGTGCACAAAAATAAAGATATCTGAGAGCAAAGCAGAACAAAAACCATAGAAAATTGATTGTTCCCTTAATTATGAAGCATCATAGAATAGTGGCAAGAGCACTGGGTTTGAATCCGGGCACTGATTTTTTCAACCTGTATGGTGTTAAGCAAGTCAGGTCAGCTCATTCACAAAATAAGAGCATAGGTTTGAAAGACTCAAGAATTCTATTCAATGTAATGATCAACCATAGTCCCAGTGGAGAGTGATGAAGTATGATGCCTACCTCTTAACAGATAGGTGATGAACTGAAGGTACAGAATGAGATGTATTTTTGAACATGGACAATGCTAGAATTTATTGCTTGACTATATATATTTGTTGGGGCAGGTAGGTGGCACAGTGAATAGAGTACTGGGCTAGGAAGCAGGAAGATTCATCTTCCTGAGTTCAAATCTAGCCTCAAATACTTACGAGCTGTTACTCTGGGCAACTCACTTAACCCTATTTTTGTCAGTTCCTCATCTATAAAATGGTCTAGAGAAGGAAATGGCAAACGTTTTCAGTATTTTTGCCAAGAAAACCCCAAAATAAGGTCACAAAGAGTTGGATAAAACTGAAACAAGTCAACAACAAGACACATTTTTTAGTAGAGAGTTTGTTTTTGTTTTCATTTTTAATTCAATGTGGGGCATGAGGGGGAGGAAATAAAATTTTGTTAATTGAAAAAGATAATTTGATTTTTTAAATGAGAAGGTAGAACTAAGTGATATTTAAGATTCATTCCAACTAACATTCTATAATCTACAGAAATAGCTAGTCTGGCATTCTAGGTAAAGAGAGAGTGCATTCTAGAAAAGAGTAAACAACCTGTGCAAAGAAATGAATATAATATCACATATGAGGAGAAGCAAGAAGGCCTATTTGACTTGAATCTAGAATGAAGAGGACTAACATGTAACACGCCTAGAAAGTTAGATAGTAATTAAGTTGCTAAAGGCATCAATGGCAAAGACATGAGAGGAGACAGGAGTGATCAGGATGAAAACAGAAAGAGTCCAGTTTGTCTGAAACACAAAGTATTTGAAAGGTAAGTAGTATAAAATAATGATAGAAAGGATCTTGAATGTTAGGATTAGGAGTTTATGTTTTATTTAGTAGACAACGGCAATGGATAATGGCCATCATGGAATCATAGAATCTCAGAAATAGAAGGAAGCTCAAAAATCACCTGTTCCTACATATACTTTGGTCAATGATCCACTGTAATCACCATAACAAATGGTTATCCAGTCTTTACTTGTAGCATATAAGACACTATTCAATTCAATTAAACGAAGTATGAAGTTGCAATATGAAGTACATCATCTCACCAAACTTTACTGGGCTCATTTCCTTCAGCCCAAGTTATTAGGACCACCATCCTGAATCCTCACTTTTCCATACCATCTGTTTCTAAACCATACTCACAGAATCTTGACTTTCAGAAATGAAACAAATGAATAAATGAAAAAGGCATTTATGAAGCAATAATTATGTACTATGTGATATGCTAATCACCCTGCTCTCAAAGGAGGTCAGATTGCTATTGGAGACAAAAACACATAAAAGAGAATTCAGCTATGGAGTAAATGGAAAATCCCATTGGTCTTTAAGGTATATCACCAGTTTAGGTGGCAATGGTCAGGGAATAATGGCATTGCATATGGTAAGGCCTCTGCCTTATCAGAAGGCTTGTAAATCATAACTCTTATCATTCAAGTGGTCTGAGTGGCTATGTCTATGCATGGAGGTGAAGGTGAGAGGAGACCAGCACACACCATTAGTAAAAGGTAATGATCCCAAGGGTTGGAGTGGAGTGTCATTGAGGGACTCAGCCTTCCCTACCAAAGGGGTGAGGATGGACTACCAGTGTCCTGCCAGGAAATGAAATGGGGAATGAAGCATTGGTGTGAAAATTTGAGGTAAAGACTCCCTTCAGTACCAGATTGGGAACTGGCATGTAGGCTCAGGGGAAGGAGGATGATACTTTTTCTTTCTGGAAATGTCTTGAAGAACATTCAGTTCAAGTCGCTCAGCTAAAGCCTCAAAACTGTATTTTCTTCAGTGAGAAAGAATGCCTAGATTTTTAGATTCACAAATCCAAATTTTGATTAAAAACTATTTGGAAAGATAATAATTTGTCATCTTAAACAAGATTCTATGCTTTGACTATAAATGACACAGTTTGAATGCATTGATTGAACATGGGTCCCTGCTATGATTTATTCATTTAACACATATTTACTGAATAGCTACAATAATAAGAACTAATATTTATAGAGAATATCTCTTAAGTTTTAGTGTAGTTTTAAGCCTTAATAGTTTTAATCACCTAAAATGGCACTAAGATGTTTGGGATATTGTGTCTAGCTCTTTATAGTTTGCAAAGTGTTTTACATATTATGTCATTTGATCCACATAACAACCCTGTGAGGTAGATGCTATTATTATCCTCATTTTCCGGATGAGAAAACTGATTCCCAGAGAGATTAAATGACTTATTTGTCCATGGTTAGACAGTTAACTTTAGATCAGGGTATGAACTCATGTCTTCATGATTCCAAATGCAGCACTCCAGGCATTATACCACCTAGCTGCCTTTAGTCTCTGTGCTTAGAACTGAGAAGGACTACAATGACAAATAAGATAGACCTCTTCTCCTCAAGCAGGTACCTAGGTGGTACAGTGGATAGAGTGCCAGGCCTGGAGTCAGGAAGACTCATCTTCCCGAATTCAAATCTGGCCTCAGACACTTAACTAGCTGTATAACCCAGAGCAAGTCACTTTACCTCAGTTTCCTCATCTGTAAAATGAACTGGAGAAGAAAATGGCAAACCACTCCAGTATTTCTGCCAAGAAAACCCCAAATGGGATCACAAAGAGTCAGACATGACTAAAAAGACTGAACAATTCTTCAAGTAGCTTATACTTAACTTGGAAAGATGATAGAAATCTAAATGGAACAATCACCCTTCTGAGATTCAAGACATCTGAGTACTAGACCTGACCATAATACTGCCTAGCTGGATGATTTTGAGCAATTCCTAACCTTTTTAAGGTTTTCTCATTAAAAAAAGAAGATATTCAAGATATTTATGTTATTATTTGAAGCTCTTAAGGGAAGAACAAAGAAAAGTAGGGTTAGAGGAGAGCACTTTCAAATGGAAAGCAAAAATCTCCTTGTTCATTTGAGTTTTATTTTTTTTAATCATGATTTTGTGAAAGTTGGTACCTACTGGTGCCAGCAAGACATCTTACAAGTCCCATTTTCCAGATATATAGAGATGGTCTTCTTTCAGGTCTGTAGTATTATCGAACACATTAAAGGAATAGCTTAGTTCATGGAAGAAATCTAAATTTATTTAATCTAACTTGTACCAGGAGGATGTGAGTTTTCCAAAGGTACAGACTCAGTAAGAACTAGATTCCTTTTTCTAGGTTGAGATAATTTGTTTCCATTCCCTGCAGAAATACCTCCACCATCCCACCCCCAACAAAGTCTGGAAACTCCCAGAAATACCTCCACCATCCCAACCCCAACAAAGTCTGGAAACTGCTCTCTCCTTGCCTCTGCCTTTGAAACTCCCTAGCTTCCTTCAAAACTCAGCTTGAGATCCAAGTCCTAAGAAAGTTTTTCTTTTCCTTATCTATCTGCACAGTTATTTGCATTCCTTCACTTCTGAAATTATTTTGTATTACTTTCTAGTTACTTATCTGTGTACGTGTTGTATCTCTATCCCCAGTAGAAATTAGGCTTCTTGAGGAAAGTCTCTTTAAGACTTTCCTTTGTCAGTGTCCACAAGGTCTTGCACTTAATAGGTCAGTTCTTAATGTTTATTGAACTGAATTGCTTCAAACTTTGGTAGATTTTGTTTAGTCATTGAGTCATGTCAGACTTTTTCTGATCCTGTGGACCACATGTCCATGGGATTTTTCTGATAGATGTTAGAGAAGAACAATTGGCTGAAAAAAAAAAAAACCATTACCATAAAAAATACACTAAATTCAAGCTTTTTGTGCAGAATTTTTTTTCTAGCAAACATTATTTGATGAGTTCTCCAGTTTTGAAATAAAGTGTGCCCCAAATTTTAAAGTAGATTGAAAAAAAATTTGCTGGCAGTTAATCAGAAAAGTAAGTATAGAATGTACGTCTACAGAATATGTAAGGAATAGACACTTCATACCAGTAATGGGATCAAAATAGAAGTAGTTAAAAGAAGTAGTACTCCCCAGATGTCTGTACTCTGACACCAGTTAACAAATTTGTAATGCAGGAGCAGGTACAACATTTCCAGAGCAATTTTTTCCCCATAAAATTAAACTCATCATGGAAGGGGGGGGAAAGTTCTGAAACTCAAAGGAATATGAACCTAAGTGGGGAACTAAAGGAACAAGTGAACTTCCTCTGCTTTCTATGCCGTAGTCATTTTTTTTAAATGTAATTTATAGTGATATGGTAATTGTTCTTTCCATGTTAGTGTTGCTAATGCCAAGAATTCACATTTCAGTTGGCTAGGGAAGAGAATCAAATCAGATTAAGAAATTTCTTCACTGTAATATTCAAACTATTGTGAAACAGCAATTAGTGATCTTTCAGAGTCATTATTTAATCAATTAACTCTAAAACTGAAAAAATATATTATTAATAGAGCAAAGTACTTAGACTCAGGAAGATTTAAGTGTGAATCTTACCTCAGATACTCTCTGTGTGATCCTAGGCAAGTTGATTAACCTCTCTGTGCCTCAGTTTCCTTATCTGTGAATTGAAGACAATAGTAGCACCTACCTCCCAGAGTTCTTGTGGTGATCAAATGAATTAACATATGTAAAGTACTTTTCAAACCTTTAAGTGCTATAAAATGCTGACTGTAATTATTGTTACTACTGAAAATAGATGTTATTCTTCAATCTTTTCCTGCTGATTCTTTAGAAAAACTCTTATGAAGTCTTTAAAGTTGACCTAACTGTATTTTACATTTTTAATCAGAATGTTCCTAACAGTTGGTCAAGAATTTTGTTTTCTCCATTAAATTTTGTAATCTTTGTGGAAATTTAACTTTAGGGATTTTGTCCATATCTTCCTCTATAACTCCATCTCAGTGAGTCAGTTAACAATGGTAATAGCTAACATAACTATTTTACAGAGAACTCACACAAGACAAGAGCTCATATGGAGGTCAAAAGAAATGATACAAGGACACTCTCAAGGTCTCTCTAAAGAACTTTGGAATCCATTATGAGAGATGGGACACACTGGCATAGGACCATCCAGCATGACATGCTCATATCAAAGAAGATACTGTACTCTATGAGCAAAGCAGAATTGTGAGATGTGTAAATTGAGACATATCCACTCCAAATTTGTGCCTGAGCTGTGGTAGAACTTTTTGAGCTTGTTTTGGTTGGACACACTGTCCCTTAACTCTAACATGGTGATGTCATTTTGGTCCTCTTCAAGAATAAATGACAACCACATTGCACTTTAAATTTCAAAAAGCACTTTACATATTATTTCATTTGATCCTCACAACAATTCTTTGAGGTAGATGCTATTATTATCCCCATCTCATAGATGAGGAAAATAAAGCTAAAAGATGTTTAGTCAAATCATAGAGTGATTTAGTACTAGTGTCTGAGAAAGGACTTGAACTCAGGTCTTCCTGACTCAAGGCCCAGTGCTCTATCCACTGTGCCATCTGGCTGCTATAAAATTAGCATTCATTAATCATTTACTACTAGGTACTGTGCTAGATACTGGCAAAACAAAGAAAACAAAAAACAGTTTACAGCACCAAAGAGCTCATATTCCAATGGGGGAGACATCATGCAAACTAAGGACACACAGAATCTGTACATCTCTCTGGAATCTGTATGGTGATTGGTATCTTAAAACAATTGGGGCAAGGTAATGGCAGCTAAACACAGTTATTGACCTTATGCTGCTCAGCATCAGTGTTTGTGTCCCTCTCCACAGAACCTTGTTCTGAACTCAGCCCCATGGAAAGTCTTACATTCTGCTTGCTTCTTTCCTGCATCAAAAATTTGACCTGGAATCCAATACGGAATAACAAAAGCAGCCTAGCACCATTCCATGATCCCATCTTCCCTGCTACCTCTTGCTAACCTTGAACCTCATTTAAAAGTCACTTGATTCAGAAAGTAATTTTAGGAGAGAGTTAAAATCCCCATGAAAAATGGAACCATTTTGTGAGCACCACCCATTGTAAAGCAGCTGAAAGAAGCTTTTTGTATATTCAAGTATTTCAAGACAACAAGTACAGTAGAGTCTCACTAATCCTCCAACTCATGAACCTATTAATTCTCAGAAGATCACTGGAAAGCTTCTGAGCAAAGATTTAATAAAGGATACAGAGAATGAGACTTTATACTACTATTTTATCACTAATGCCATTTCACAAGCTGTACTGCAGGATATTAACCAATACATGACTAAATTTGATTTAATTTCATTCCTAAAGGCATTGGATCTCACCATCATACATCTAGAGCTGGAGGGGACCTTAGTGGTCATCAATCCAGCCCCTATTTTTTACAGATGATTAAACTGAGGTCAAGAGAGCTGAAGTGATTTAACCCAGGTCATATAAGTAGTAAGCAGATGACATTAGATTCAAACCCATATATTTTGACTTTAAATCAGCTCATTTTTCCACTGCACCATATTATGTCTTCCTCTTCCACTTATTACCTGTGTCATCTTGCCTAAGTCACTTCAGTTATATTGATCTCAGTTTCACCATCTGTAAAATGATGTTATTTTATTTGTTGACCTCTATGATATATTTCTGTTCAAAATTAATGACCTTGGAACTATGTTATCAAAATGCTACTTCTCAACTAAGTACATGCCTGCTGCCCCATTGACACTGGTGTTACTAACTTTGACTTCTGATTTTCAAAAATATTTGTTTCAAAAATGCATCCACAGAATCATAACCTTTTGGAAATGAAAAAGACTTAAAAGATCTATTAGTATAATCTACTCATCTAATAATATCTACTATTTGGACCTAAAAATGTATTTATGTCTGATACAGCTGGTTTGAATACTTGCTTATTTGATTATAAAATTCAGCATATTATATATATATATATTTATATATTACATATACACATATACCTGTATGTGTACCTACCTACAAATGCATGTTTGTATATATGTGTGTGGCTATATGTAATGAATGAATAAATGAAAACACATTGAATAAACATGTTAAGCACTAGGCATTTTACTGAGGGAAAGCAAGCAAGATAGCACTTACCCTTAAGAGTATAACTTCTAATAAGTAGGTTGCTAGTTGGTTTGCTACATTGCACACTGGACTTGGATGTAAAGCAAGGTTTGAGTTCAAATCCTTTCTCAGAAGACTCACATGAGCTGATACAGACTGAATTAAGGAGTACCAAAAGACAAAAATTATGAATTAACAACACTGTAGAGACAAGCAACTTTGAAAGAATTATGATCTCTGATAAATGTGATGACTACTATTCCAGGGGACCAAAAATGAAACATACTACTTACTTGTGGAGAGGTTGTGGACTCAGAGTGAAAAATGAGGCATATTTATTTTTTGGACATGGCCAATGTGGGAATTTGTTTTGCTTGGATTAACATATTTGTTAGTAGGGTTTTGTTTTTATTTTTGTTTTTGTTTTTGTTGTTGTTGTTAGTGTTAATTTGATTACTGTATTCACAACCAGAGTTAGAAAAGGGGAACTCCAAATACTTGAATGAAAGACAAGACAGCTCAGAGCTAGGCAGTATCCATTTAGTGTTAAGACAGATTTAGAGATTTCTTCTTTCCCACCACATGATCTTCTAGGAGTTGAGATCAACTCCCCCAATGATATATTAAAAGATGGATAGCTATTCAAACTTATGCCAGTTCTGCTTCTTTGAATATATGCAGTGAGCCTGAGAGAGAAGGAAGAACAAACCTAGAAAGGAAATAGGTTTAATTTACTGAGGTTTTTCAGAACCAAGTTGGAGCTGCCAGAGCAATTTGAGATCAACAACCACAAATTTAACAGAGATGACAGTGCATTAGAGGCAGAAAGAAAACAATATTTGAGGCTTGATTTTCTTGAGACTCCATCCAGTACAAAGAAACCTAGAAGAGTGGAGGAAGTGACAATGGTGGGGCAGCCATTGTTGGCACAGTGAATTTGAAGGGAAAGTCACACCCCTGAAGGGCAGGGAGATGCTAAGAATGCTCCACCAGAAGAGGGATAAAGGTGTAAATTGTAGGAAAACAAAGCCATACCTCCCTGCAGGGAAGTAGTGAGTTCTTCTCCACCCAAGCTAAGGGATTATTGACATCTTAGTCTTGCCTATTCTCCAGAATCAGTTGGTGGGTTTTATATGTAATCAGAGTCCAAATGTCCATTGGTATGAGGCTTTCTTCTTGTTGGGCTTCAGTAAGAAAAGGCGGGACTGAGCTGGTGAAGGCAAGAGAGAGAAGAGTTTCAGGTTTCTGTCTCTTCTCTTCCTTAAAAGTCTCTTCAAACTCTGCAATCTCTTTAGGAGCTTCTGGCTAGAGGCTTCAGGTTGGAGAAGGAAAATGGAAGAGGTCAACCTTATTTCAGGTTACTGAAGGCTACAAAGACTAGGGGAAGAAGTTGATGTGATAGGAACTGGTAGTCTCCATGAGGTCCCTACTCCCACCTTGCCATCCTAGATACTCTGGGTCATTTCCCCTTGGGTGAGATCTAGGACTTTTTCTCTGGTTGAGTTGAGTTGGGAGAGCTCATTAACTCTGTACAGCCTGGTGTATATCATATGCATATCATATGTATACTTTCTCTGATTTCTGTTTTATTATCAACTTGGATAAACAGGTTTGTTATCTACCTGTGTGCATTGATTTCAGAACTGGTATTTGGTGGGAAGTTAATAAACATTTGTTGAATTATGAAAAAAAATGTTTGGGAAGGATAGAACAGAGGAAAGAACACTGATTCTAGAGTTGTTGGATCTGGGATTAAATTCTACCTCTGATATTTGTGTGTCCTTGGGCATATTAAGTTAAACCTTAGTTTCCTCATTTGTTAAATGAGGCTGAGCTAGATGACCTTTAAAGTAGAGGCCCCTAGGTAACTTGGCAGTTAAGAGTTCTGGGCCCGGAGTCAGCAAGACCTCAGTTCAAAACCAGGCTCAGATACTTATTAGCTGTATGACCCTGGGAAATTCACTTGAACTCTGTCTTCCTCAGTTTCCTCATCTATAAAATGGGCATAACAACTGTACATGTCTCCCAGAGTTGAAAGGATCAAATGAGATATTTGAAAAGTGCTTAGTACAGTGAGTGACTTGTTGTTCAGTCATGTTTCACTTTTCATGTCCCCACTTGGGGTTTTCTTGGCAAAGATACTAGAATGACTTGCCATTTCTTTCTGCAGCTGATTCTATATATATAAAGAAACTAAGGCAAACAGGATTAAGTGAATTGTCCAGGGTCTTACAGTTAGTAAGTGTCTGAGGCCAGATTTGAACTCAGAAAGATGAGTTTTCTTGACTCCAGGCTTAGCACTCTCTCCACCATGTCACCTAGCTGCCTTTACATAGTAGATATTTAATAAATGCTTGTTTCCTTGTTTTTTTAAAGTACCATTCCAACTTTTAATCCATGATACTATAGTTGATAGGATTAATTAAATAAGATAATTAAAAACAAATAATCTTTGGTCTTTATCATAGTCATTGCTAAGACAACCTATAGACTTCAGAGAAAAAAAGGAAGTCCTGGTATGAGTATGAGAATAACAGTGACTCAAGTACAATTAAAATCAATTTAAAAAAATGACCTTAGAAGTTGATAAATTTAATCTACAAGAGTTTTGCTCCTCAAGGGCGGGTGCTACTTCCTTTCAGTCATCTTTTTTTTTTCATGACTAAGATGTGGTATATAGTAAATGCTTAGATAAATGATCAGTTGAATTTAACTCTTGGGGTTCTTTCAATGTTGGATGGTGCTAAATGAGGGAGGGGGAGAGAGAGAGTAAGTTGGAATACAATATCTTGTTCCTGTTTAACAATGACCTCCAAACTCCCATTTGTCATTCAATTTAGCATACAAAAAAGCCTCAAAATTGAATGAGTGGAGTGTCCCTTGTAATAAGCCACATTGGGGTAAAAAAAGTAAAAATTGCCTTTTCCATTTGGTTCACTCTATGAGAGATCTTGTCTTCTCATTAGAAATCAGATCATGCCTTTCTTGGCATCTATCCAGTTGAAATCTGGCACAAAAGGTCAGAGAAAGAAAGCACACCCATCTCTGCCTCACAGTTGGAAAGGCTAGTGAATCACTTACCTGGAGTGCCTCAGCACAGAAAATGCTGATTTCTTTCCATTGCTATTGTTTGGTAGAAACACCCATAAGAGAGCCACTTTGTAAGAACAGTTGGAAAGTGAAAGAGTTATTTCATTTTTAAGACTATTAAGATTAGCAGAGGTAACTAAAGACCCTTAATATTCCTTTATTATGCTTGATGTATGATCCCTTTTGAAAGCACAACTAGAAAAATCAGCATGTCCATTTGATTTGCACAAAAATATTAAGCAGCCATAGGTTGAGAGTAGATATTGGAGCTTCTTGTTGGTGTTAGAAAAAGACAATAGTTCAGGTTAGTGATTTTCCAATAAAACTATCTTTCCTTTAGCTACCTATTGGTCTCAAAAGTTCTGATTTGTAAGAATCTTCCTCATTAAAGTGACAAGCAAGTAATAATTTAACAATGCTACTAATTTTTTCATCTTATATAGGACAATAATGATAATACTTTTTTTAAACAAGAGATTTTGAATGATTCAGAAATTTCATATGAGATGAAAGCCAAACTACAGATATTTATCCCCAACCTCCTGAAAAAGTAGATTGGGAAATATTTTTGTTTTTGTTATTCAATTGTTTCAGTCATGGTTGACTTTATGTGACCCTATTTGGGGTTTTCTTGCTAAAGATTCTGGAGTGGTTGCCATTTCCTTCATCAGCTCATTTTACAAATGAGGAAAGTAATGTCTTTTCCACATGGCTTTTCTACATGTTCAACTTTCAGTTGCTTCTGAAGATCTCACTGTGATTTAACAGACTTCTCTTTAGAATTAATGATTGGGCATATTAGAATAAAATATAAATATTTTCTTATCTAAATGTATTTAAATAACAATTTTAGAAAAACTTTAAGCTAACTGAATATGCTTTTGAGCTACTGTCTTTGGGGGTGGTGGAGAGGAGTGGGAGGGGGAGAAAATTTAAAACTCAAAATCTTATGGAAGTGAATGCTGTTAACTAAAAATAAACTAATTATAAAAAAGAACAGCAACAAACCAAAATGTACAAAATATTCTATCCCAGTAATTTCCAACTTCTCTTGCATAAGAAAGGAAGTATATGTTTTTATCTCTTCTCTGAGACCTTTACTAGTTTTTCCTTTTTTAGAGATGAACTTGCTTCTATATTGATTTTCATTTTTTAATGTAGATTTTCATTTACATTGTAGTTATTGTGAATATTGTTATCACAGATATTTACCCTTAGTCTCCTTTTTGAACTGTCCCATATAACAAATGGACATTTTGAACTAGATGTCTTATAGAAATCTCCAACTCAACACATCAAAAGAGAACTCTCTCATTATCACTTTATCCAATGTCCTCCCCTCCCATTCAAATTTCCTGTCAAGGGCACTACTATCCTTTTTGTCATCCAAGTTCACAATCTGAATCAATCCTGACTCCTCATTCTCACTCACCCCATATATGTATTACCAGTTGCCATGTGTTTTCAATTCTCCTTCCATAGCACCTCTTGACCCAATCCCCTGACCAACACTTACATGATGTAACCACATAGTTACAACCCTCATCACCTCTGATCTGCGCAATTAAATTAGCAACCAATCAATTGATTTCCCTTTCTCCCTTCACTACTGTCTGTACTCTATCTTCCATAGAGCTGCCAAAATGACATGGTACTACCCTCACCAGGCCAGTCCTATGCTTAATGTTCTTTATTAGTTTCCTACTACCTCTAGGTTCAAATACAGACTCCTCTGTTTGGCATTTAAAGCCCTTTACACATTAGAACAAACCTACTCCTCCAGATTTATTCTATTTCAGCCCTCTTAATTCAGTATACAATGCAAGCAAACCATCCTTCTGGTTACTTCTCATACGACATTCCATTTCTCCCCCATGCCTGTAAAGCAGTCATTTCTCATTCCTCTTCTTTAGAATTCCTTATTTCCTATAAAGCTTACCTCAAATGCTACTTCCTTTCTGAGGCCTTTTCTGATCGCATAGTTATGAGTCCTCTCCCTCACCTTGTATTTATTTTGTATATACTATTTCGTGTACATGTTGCTTCCTTCTATAGAATGTAAGCTTAAAGACAGGGACTGATTCATTTTTATCATAGCATGTCTAGGGCTTAGTACAATAGCTAGAATAGCAAAGGTAATTGATAAATACTTAATGATTAATTAAATGATCATGTGATTGATTCTACTTATTTAGCTCTGAATCAATCCATACATATCTTCCCATGTTTCTCTAAATTCTTCACATTCCTCATTTCTTACTGTCTAATAAAATTCCATTACATTCATATGTCACAGTTGCTCATTCATTTTCCATTGGGAACCCACTTTATGTCCAGTTCTTTGCTGCCACAGAGAGACATTTTACATTATATTTAGAAGGTCACTATACTAAAGCCCAAGTCCTAAAATTTCTCATTAGATAAATCTCAAAACTGAAGGGCCTGCAAGGAAAATATGGTAATTCTATTATCCTGCAATGGTTGGGGAATGGAGTGTTTCAGTTCATAAAACGTTCTGCCTACCAGAGATTAATCATATACATATTTATGCATGTAATGATTTTTCTTGAGGGGAAACTGAATATCACACTTCTTTTCAAGGAAGATGAAGATTCTATATTCTATTGTAATGCCCTTTATTACATTTTTGTATTTTTCATTATTCAGGTATTATTCATGATTTGTGCTCATACTCTTTTCAGTAACATTTACTTCAGTAGTATGATGGATTTGTCTATAATTTTATCTGTGGTTACCTTCCTCAAATGGTATAGGTAACATCCACATCTTCTCATCCTGTCTCCATGTCTTGTTGTTGTTCATCTTTCGTTTTCAAAAAGGACCAATGCCATCATGGAGTGATGTCTTGACTTGTGCGTGCGCTGGATTTAAGTGAAAGAGAGTTGAACAAGGTTGTCAGTCTCATTCTCTTTTACAGAACCATCAAATCCAGTGGCAAGACAAAAGTCAGGATGATTGGTGACACCAGGATGCAGTGAGTGACCTTGCTGTCTTTGATGTCTGATCAAGCTCTCAGTGCTCAATAGTGCCTGCTTCAGTCACCTTCATGGCTTTTGGAACAAATTATTTTCATCCACCTATTCCACTAGAAGTCTTCACATGCTTGGAGTAGACATCTCCCTAACTGACTGACAGGTCTGAGGCCTCTCAGTTACCCTCAATGTGGTTTAACCCATCTGCCCAGAAAGTTTTACTAAGGTGTGGCCACTGCACATGCTAAGGATGAGAGTTGAATGACTAGTTGGACACCAAAGGTGGATTAACAGCCCTGAAGAGGGCTCAGCAAATCCTTACACCAGAGGTACTAGTCTTCCCTGATCACCCTATACACCCTCCACTCACTGTACATGGTGAAGGCCTTCTGTTCATCTCTTAATATTAGTTGGATAATAATGGAGGATGTAGACTTGCTTCCTTTTCTGAAATACAATGCCTAATGATGTCTTCTATGCCATATATCCTGTGTAATTTTACATTGGTAATATGCTATAGCCTATTCACAGCCACTAGTGCTTCTCCATTGAGCTTTGAGTGACTTTTGGGTGGCTAGGTAGCACAATGGATAAAGTGCAGCCTCTTAGAGAAGGAAGACCTGAGTTCAAATCTAACCTCAGACTCTCACTAGCTTTGTGACTTTGACAAGTCCCTTAAATCTTGATCTGACTCAGTTTCCTCACTTATAAAATAGGGATAATAATAGCACCTACCTCCCAGGTTTGCTGTAAGAATAAAATGAGATAAACTTTGCAAGGAACTCTTATAGAATTTAAAGAATTATTTAAATGCTAGCTATACTTATGATTACCCCCTAATTTAATTTGAATATTCTTAACATTAAAACTATACTGAGCATAATTTAATTTTTTTTCAAATGCTCAGAGGACTTTCCAGTATGTTGTGTTCTTCCGGGTAATCATTATGAACACTGGTTTCAATTGGACCACACTGTGAGGGGAGATTCTGATTATTTGAACTTCTGGGTACTTATATTCTGAATAAAGACAAGTTTAATATTCAGTACAAAGATTTCTTATTCCCTTTTATTTTTATTTCCCTCCTCTTTGGCTGGATGAGACTCACATTCATTTTTAAGTGTGTTTCTTTTTTCTGCTATAAAATTCTGTTTTACCAAACTAGTTTTACTTCTAATAGCTATCTGTAGTTGATTGAGACATGAGTGCACAGTGAATACAGGAGTTAGTGACTCTTTCTAGCACAGGTCTGGGAACTCAACCAGAAGCCCACGATGAGACTTTAGTACTAGGGGTGTAATGACAAACCACACATGTATTTAAAAAAAAAAAACACCTCCCGAGGGAAGAATTAAAGGGGACCTAGAGTTTCCTTTCAGTCCGCCCTTTAGACCATATTCTTTGCCTTTTGTTGATGTAACTCAGGTACTCAGTTCACTAAGAACAGTGAAATCTTGAGGTTAAACCCTCTCCAATTTTACAGGTGCTGGAGAAAAGTGGGGAAAGGAAGGGATGAAAAGAATTTACCCTTAGAATTACCCTTCTTCTTCTTAGAAGAAGTCCTACATCAAATCTATCCCAAGCAGGAATGAACTGGGGGTTTCTCAACCCTGCCCTTTTTCTGATAGTGGCAAGTGAGGATCCATGGAGACACCTAAAGTTACAAGAAGGAATGTGTGCTTCTAAATATTCAAAAACAGCCTCTCCAGGAAAAAAAAAAAAGTATGCATGACACAGTTTTAAATTTAATCTCCATTAGTAATATTTTCTCTACCCATTAGTAAGTCTATGCAATCAATAAAACAATAAATCAAGATCTGATCAGCAACATTTGTCAATCTTTAAGGTGAAAAGTTAACTATTAACTTTTGCAAATAAGTAGAAGCCAGGTCTACCACACCAGTGGACAAATGCTATAAAATATCCGCTGAGTGAGAGATAGATTCTTCCAAGCTGAAGGAATCAAAGCAGACCTCATAAAAGAGTTGGCCCTCTAGGATTTAGACACCTGTATTCTACAGACCCAAATTGGGTGCATGAACACATGGGCATTTTCAGCAGTCAACTGAAAAGCTCTTTGAAAATGAAAATAAATTTCTTATGGGATAGACTAGATTAGAATCCACAGCTTTTTGAAATACAGGAGAGAAAAACAATATTTTTTTGCCCAAAGCAAGTTAAGTATATCATTGATCATCTGGTCTGAAATATTTTTACTCTTTCCCAGGTGCTATAATGCAAATTTTCTTGTTTCCCACTCATCTTACTAACCATTAGATGTCATCCTTTTATAAGTACCAGATATTTTATCCCCATTTCAAATAAAACTTTACATTATATTTTAAAATACCTAGCTGCTTAGGTCAATTTTCTAGTCCAAGCATTCTTTACCTGGATTAGATCAGAAGCATCAGATATGCAGCCCACAGGCCACATGCAGCCCCAACACACCCAAGAGGAGTCTGAACCAGATTAAAATGTAAATGGGAAATATTTAACAAGATAAATGTAAATACAATAAAATATAGGTAACAATACATTTTAAAACTAAGTCTGGCACGTAAGAATCCTTGTGTATGAATCTATGACCCCATTTAGATTTGAGTTTGATACCACTTTCAACAGATGCAGACAGTGACATCGTTGTGATCATATGTAAATTTGACCAATTTCACCTATGTTTACTTTCCAAGCACATCAGCAATGGATAATTACCTTCCAGAAAAAAACTTAGCTGCTTTTGGTAACTAACTCTCTGTAATCTAAAGAGCTGGATGCCTTTATACTCGCAGAAACCAAATGCATTTTTCCCTGGATGACCTTTTATGGTTTTCTTGTCACTTTAAGGCATTCTAAAATAGGATAAAACAATCTTCAGGTGGAAAAGGAAAGCCTAAGATGCGTGTAATGTAGTACACCATGGATTTTTATGGGCCTCAATGGAATTAATTACTGAAAACTTGCACATGTACTAATTAATTTCATGCAATTCAGCACCATCTGCAGATGCATTATTTTCTTTCAAAGCTACTGTAATTTGATGTAAAATTCAAATTGTTAGGAGCTTTTAGAAAGCTTAAGTCCCTGCATCTTGTTTATCCTAAACAATCTAATAAGGGAGTTACACCTTTTTTTAGGAAATTGTTTTTAAAAATATTGAGTGGTTCATCTGTTACCACTGGAGGCAAACAAATAAAATAAAAACAAATGGAATAAAACAACAATTCCAGCACACACACTCCCACAAAGACACCACTCTGATCAGAAAAATCCATAGAGCTAGAACGCACTTCTGGAGGTCCTTTAGTCCATCTCCTGTCTTGAGGTCATGTGGATACATTCCTGCTATAGTAGTACAAAGTTTTGTTTTTAATCCCCAACTTTATAAAATTTGTGAAACTTGCAACTTTGTACATTCCAATCTCCATTTTACAGTCTTCTATCTCTAGCTACTACTCCTATCTCACTAGGCTAGGAGAAAACAACTCTCTCATACTGCCAATATACTCAAGACATCTTTCCCATGAGTCCTATGAAAAACTAATCAAAAGGGACTAGGAAGGAGAGGGAGAATATAGTACACTTGTTAGGCCTATTGCTTGCTTCTCATTAGATTTCCTAATGTCTAAGCCTCATGCAGTCTCATTCTAATTTATTTTAGGCCCTAGGCATGTGTAAGTGCCATGAGTTTTCACGACAGATTTAAATATATAGGTAAACCCAGTGCTATGAGAACTCATGCTACCTAAAGATATGAATGCGTGAATCACACAGAGTCTCCAAGTTATAAAACTTTGCAATATGAGAAGTAGTTTAGAATCTCCTTGAAGTGTCTCTGGCTGTGGGGAAAAAATAAAAACAGAACAAAAAAAAATATTGGACTTGGTATCAGAAGACTTACATTTGAGTCTGGACTTTACTCCTTAGCAACCGTACACTATGACAGAGTCCATAGAATTAGAGCAGCAAGGGAACCTAGAAACAGTGTAGTCCAATCTACACCCATTTTACAGATGAGGAAACTGACATAAAGAGAGGGTAGGGAGCTTGGTGTCATAATGAATAGAGCAATAGCCTTGGAGTCAGGAGAACCTAAGTTCAAATCTAGCGTCAGACATTGGACACTTACTACTTGTATGAACCTGGGCAAGTCACTTAACCCTGATTGTGTCACCAAAAGAGAGACAAAGACAGAAACAGAGAGACACAGAGAGAGAGACACACACAGAGACAGAGACAGAGAGAAGGTATCTTTACTAAGAGCACACAGGTAAGAACAGATGGAGGACCTGAAATCATGTCCTCTGATGGCAAAGTAACTGCTTTCTCCAAATCTCAATTTCCTTAGCTATCACCTTGAAAGTAGGAATAATTTCTTGTCCTTATATCCCCTAAATTGAGTACAGTGCCTGGCAGAGAGCAGGTGATTAATAAATGCCTATTGATTCATTGATTGAATGATCTTTAAAATGGAAATCATAATACCTATGCTGCCTCACTTGTAGGGTTGTTGAGAGAATAAAATAAGACATTATGTGCAATTCTTTGCATAAGTATGTTGTGAAATATTGAAATGTTTGAAGTGTTATGAAATATTGGAAATCAAAGGGTAAAGGATATTTGACCTGTGATTTCAATAGTCAAGGAAACTTCCAGGCAAGGAAACTCCCTCTACCAATGCAAGTCAACAGAAATTCATACTCTTGGAGTTGCCTACAGCACAGGCATCACCCCCAAGAGCCAAACTTGATTAAAATGTAATTGAGAAATATTTAACAAAATAAATGAAAATAGAATAAAACAACAAAAAATAAAACAGATAGCATTACATTTTAAAATAAAGTCAATATATAGATTAGTAGCTCCCATTTCTCTTTGAACTTGATATCACTATTCTAGGGGTAGCTAGGTGGCACAGTGGATAGAATGCCAGATCTGGAGTTAGGAAGACTCATTTTCCTGAGTTCAAATCTGGCCTCCAATACTTAGTAGCTATGTGACACTGGACAAGTCACTTAACCCTGTTTGCCTCAAATTCTTCATCTGTAAAATGAGGTAGAGAAGGAGGAAATGGCAAACCACTCCAGTATCTCTGCCAAGAAGGCCCCAAATGGGTCACAAAGAGTTGCACACTCCTTAAATCATTCAACAAACAACAACTACTGCTCGAGAGCACTCAGAGATTAAACAAATTGAATAGAGTTAAAGTGTCAGTGGCAGGACTTAAAGCTAGGTTTGCTTTAGTTCCAAAGCAAGCTCTTATGTAAACAACACCAAGAAGCAGCTGAACTTGGATTCCTTCTAATGTCCAGTCCTGGTCCTGGCAAAGACAGGATGAAACATCCAGGCGGGGAATTAAAAAACAGTATACTGTGTATGTCCTTCATAGCCTGGTCTGTTGCTGCCTTTCCCATCTTCTTAACACTTACTCCCCTCAATGCACTCCACAATCCAGTGACACTGTCCTCCTTGCTGTTTCTCACACACAACACTCCATCTCTTGACTCTGAACCATTTTCATTGGTACCAGTGTTGTGCTGGAGCTTGAGAGCCAATTGTTAAATTTTCAGTGTGAGCATCTACACCCAGAAAATTGGCAAATGCTACAAATCAGGACTTGATTTATGACTTTGTTAAGTGTCTAGACTTAAGAAAATTATAAAGAAAATGTTAATATTGTAGGTTAAACTTAAATGTGCATCTTATGTACATCTTTATTGTTGGGTCTATTTGCATAGCCCAGTCCTATCTATACTTCATGTCTGGAACTCCCTCCTCATTCCCACTTCCCTAGCTTGCCTGTCTTCTTTCAAGTGTCATCTAAAACCCCCCTTTTCTATAAGAAGTTTTTCTAATTCCTTCTTAATCTTAGTGCCTTCCTTCTCTGACTACCCCCCAATTTATGCTGTATACATCTTGTTTGCCTACAATTGTTTGCATGTTATCTCCCTCATTCGATTGCAAGCAACTTGAGAACAGAGACTGTCTTTTGCTTTTCTTTCTATCTCCAGAGTTTAGTATAGAGCCTGACATGTGATTTACAAATGCTTATTGACTGACACTGACATGTATGTAGCTACTTTTTAATTTATAGATGTTGATTTATTTTGCATATATTTGTATTTATTAACTTTATATTTATGATATATATTTATTTTATGCTCATGTGTTTTCCCCTCCTACAAAGTGTGAAGGCATGGGATATAGAGATTGTTATATTCTTTCTTTTTATCTTCTGTGCCTAGCATATTACCTCACACTTCATGTCGATCGATTGATAATGTTGTTTTGTCCTTTTTTTCACAATTGTTTTCCTTTATTTCAAGGGAGGTTTAATATATGTATTAAGGGGGGGCAGAGATACATCAACAAATGAGTGTGGAGTACAAACAGAACTTATCAACGACACTTAGAACAAATAATAATAAAAGAAATATAAATGGTTAATTTTTCAGTCTCTGTTGGCTGTTTGATATAATAGAAACTTCCATTTATGAACTATAAAATTGTCCTCTGACATGGACTCAGCTTTGTTTGGTTGGTGTGCTTCTTTCAGGTCATGTATTACTATGATAGAGACAGCCTACCGGATTTAGAATTAGAAGAACCATGTTTGAGTTCTAGCACTGCTATTTCTATTGAGTGACTATAAGCAAGTCATTTCAACTCTCTGGGCTTTAGTTTCTTAATCTTTAAAAATGATGGAGTTGGCCTAGACCTCTGGGTTTTTGTCAGCTCTAGATCTCTGATCCTATAGTATAACATATGCTCCTCCCCCCTCCCATCTTCACACACTACCTAACCTAAGCTATTGTTATAAACACAAGCTGCATGTAAGAAATGGGGGACCCTGAGCCCCTTTTTGCTTCCACAGAAAATGTTTTATACAGTTGATAAGCATTGAGTTTCTTGTTTATTTTTCGGGGACCAAGAAAATTTTGCAGGCAACAATGTATTTTTATTGGAAACAACATTATCCCTCCTGGGAATTAATGCAATTCCACAGAACATATGATTTGTTTTTAAAGTATTCATTTAAATTTTTCCCAACTCCAAGAATATTTTCCCCATTTAATAAGATATGACATTATTCATTTGTCCTGGAAAGAGTAGTTGGTTACAACAAAATTTGGTAGAGTTTTGTTTTATCAATTTCTCTAATGTATTATTGGAATTTCATAGAGAAATCTCTGAGACCTTTTCCTTATGGCGATAAGGAAAAATTTATGTGAACAATAAAATGAAATGCGGTGGATCAGAGAAAACATTGCATCTTCTGGTCATGACCCTTCTGCTTTGAACCACATCTGTTTTCAGTCACCCTTTTTATATATTAGATGGCAGATTCCCATCACTCTCATCTGTAAAATGAAGATAATGAGACTTTTTCTGTATGCCTCATAGGGTCATAGAGGATAAAGGGCTTCATAAGGCTACTGAAAAGGGCCACAGGAATGTGAGTTGTTACCATTGTCATTATATAATTCTCACAGGATACAAAGTTGCTGAGGGCTGAAAATAAGTAAAAAAAGAATTGGCATCAGCAAATTCTGGGTCTCAATCTGCTATAAAGGCCCTATAGAAAGAGCCTTGTGGCCAAGGCTTGCCACCTGCCTTGTAAGGGAAAATCATGATGAAGTTTTTCACCTGCAAACCTCTGGACAGTGAAACATGGTAAGTCATCCATTTCTGTTTCCTGTAATTTGATCTTTATCTCACACTGCAATACTGAAATGAAGTCTTTTTGTACTATCTAGAGGAACTGATAAGGATAAAAGGAATAATGTTAGTGGTTCATGGAGCCAATTCTCTGTGAGAGCTTGATAAAAATCATTCCTAGAATAAACTGGTGTCATTGAACAAATATGGCTGTGTTTAACACTGATTTGGGAGTCAGGAGATGAAAGTCTGAGAAATAATTTGCCCTCTAAAGAAGAGCATATGTATACTGGTGACTCCCTTAGTTTGGTTTGTATAACTTCATAAAATCTGTGGCTTTAGGTGGGATGGTATAATATTTATATATTTGCGTTAAAGACCCATAGAGGTAGCCCTACTATAGTGGATAGGGTTATAGGATTGGGGTCAGGATAATAGGGATCATCTAGTCTTACCCCCTCATTCCACAAATGAGGAAATTGAGGCCCAAAGAAATTATGTGACATTCCAAAGATCATACTAGTGGTAAATTACAAAGTTGGGGTTGGTGGCCAAATCCTTTGACTCTAAGTTCAATGATCTTTTTAGTTCACCTCACAAGGTTCTAATCCTGCCTCTAACATGAAATTGCTGAGCCTGGAGTCAGGAAGACTCATCTCCCTGAGTTCAAATCTGGACTCAGTCATTTACTAGGTTGTGATCGTGGGCAAGTCATTCAATCTTATTTGCCTCAATTTCTCATCTGTTAAACGAGATGGAGAAGGAAATGGCAAACCACTCCAGTGTCTCTGCTGAGAAAACCCCAGTGGAGTCACAAAGAGTTGGATGTGACTGAAACAACTCAACAACAACAACAACAACAGCAACAACAACAGTAGTCACTTAAGTTCTGTGGGCCTCAGTCAATTCCCTTGGATTCATCTACTAAATCAATGGGTAGGTTGTGGTCATCTTTGGTATAGGGGGCAAAGATCGTTCATTCCTGTTAAGCATGCTTTTCCTCACAGTTCACACTTTTTTACAACATATATTTTATGAACATCTACAGATGGAACAGCACCCCAAATTTTAAAGTCAAAATATTCATGTGTTTTGGGCAATAAATGTCTTTTCTCCAAACTTTGAAACATACACACATACATGAAATTAGTATGTATATGTGTATGTGTACGTGAATTGTCTCATGTTAATACTACACTAATGCATGTGTGTATTTTGTGTGTTTATACATATAATATACATGTATACATGCACATATATTTACAAACTTCTGTAGTATATATGTATGATTTACATGTATATACTACTAATATATATGCATAATATACATATTCACATATATACATGCATATATATACACACACAATACACTTGTGTAGTATTAACAGGAGACAATTCATTAAAAAGAGAAAGACTGAAAATGAATATAAAAGAAAATTTTAAAAAGCTAACTAAAATGGCTTTCTGATATCTTTGCCTGTCTTATTTCAAGAAAAATATACTATAAATCAAGTTACTTGAGGGTAATGTGTACAAACAACACTGACCAAATTACTGTTACTAACAAAAAGTAAATAACATCTAGAGTACTGACAGATACAATCAAACCTCCTTTAAATTGTGAGGCAGTAAAAGTGACTTTTCACATACAAATGTTGACTAAAAGAATTATAAGTCATATTTTCAAAATTTCTGATTCACTGCCTACATGGGGAAAAAATCTCCGAATTAGACTGAATGGTTGTAAGAATGAATGTGAATGTCATTTAGAGAATATGAATAGGGCAATATGACTTTCCAAAGACTGATAAAATTATGTGCCTAAGAATGCTACAAGAATGGGTTATTTTTGGTACTATTTCCTGCTATCATCATAGTCACTGACAAGAACAGAAACAGTCACTGACAAAAAGTGTTTGGTGCGGGATGGAGGCTGGGGACTGAATGGAAAAATACTTTCCCATTTTGCAGTTTTTAGATAAACAAACAAATGTATTGCGCATATCCTCCAATCTAACCCCAAGCATTTTTATCACAACACTAGACTATTTCCAAAGGTTTTGTTATTGTTGTTTTAGGGGAAGAGAAGAGAAGAGAATCATTCTTATTCTCTCTTCCAACCCTGTTCCTGACCTCCAGACTTTGAAATGATGCCTCATCCTGAACTTCTCTCAGGATCTTCTTTGCTTCTTTACCTTGGAATGTCCAATGGTCACCGTGTCTTTCTTGAGCTAGAATATCACTGTAAGACTGAGCTGTTTCTCCCATTGGTGAATGTCTCCATTTTATAGCAGAGTCCAAGCTAGACATCCCCTCCTGGCCTCCTTTCTGGCTTCCAGATTTCATAAACATGCTGCTGTTCTGAGTACCTTTGTTCCACCTCCTTCTTAATCTCTTCTTTTCAAATTCTGTGTGTGTGCTATCTTTCCCCGTTAGAATGTAAGCTCCTTGAAGGTGGGAACTATCTTTCTTTTTGCTTCTATCTATATGCCCAGCACTTTTTTGTACAGCAGATGCTATTGTTTAGTTGTTTCAGTCGTGTCTGACTCTTCATGACCTCATTTGGGGTTTTCTTGGCAAAGATACTGGAGTGGTTTGCCATTTCCACCTCCAGCTCATTTACAGATGAAGAAACTGAGGGAAACTGGGTCACAGAGCTAATAAGTGTCTGAGGCTAGATTTAAATGCAGGAAGATGAATTTTCTTGACTCCAGGCCCCACATTCTATCCATTGTATCACCTAGCAGCACACAGTAAGTGCTTAATAAATGCTTTGTTTCCTTCATTCAAAGTCATCCTGGCTTTTTTGTTTTGTTTTGTTTTTTAATGAGAAAAGGCAGAGAGAGGGGAGAGAGAGAGAGAGAGAGAGAGAGAGAGAGAGAGAGAGAGAGAGAGAAGAAATGAAAGTTTCTTTGGATTATATTCATTCTCATAAAGTTCAATCACACACTATAAAGAAATAGAAAAAAGAAAACAAAGTCCAGAGACAAAATGATTTCAGTGGAAAAGAGGGCTGGATTTGGAATCAGAGGACTTCAGTTTCTGGTATGATAGATTTCAAGGACTTTGTATTCTGTCTAGTCTAATCCCTTCATTGTACAAATGAGGAAACTGTGGCCCACATGGGTCAAATAACTTACCTAAGGCCACATAGGTACTAAGTGGAAAAGCTGGAATTTGAATTCACACTTTCCAATAGTAGACACAATACTTTCTCCTCTGCACCACTGTGCCCCTCTATATGTTCAAATCCTACTTTTATTTTGTTTTTATTTTATGTCTTTCGACAAAATACTTAACTCCTCTGGGCTTCAGTTTCTTCTTGTAAGATGAGAGATTTGGACAAGTGGACATCTGATGTCTCTTCCATTTCTAAAGCATTTTTCCTATGATCTGTATTCCATGTGGACAAAACATTACAAATTCAAGGACTTGCTTAGAAACAGCATTATAGGATGTAAGCAATTGACCTCTGAAGGTTTTCTTCTTGAGAATTTTCAACTTAATTTAGTGCTTCTTTAGTTATTACATGTCATATGAAAGCTTTCTTTACTAGATAATTTTCCCTATCCATTTCATCAAACATATTCCCTTGATAATGTAACTGTAAAATCCCATTTAACACATAGTATTCCCAAACACAGTGTAATATGTTCAATGTAACATGGACAAAAAATTTGAAATGTCAGAAGGGTGGCCTCCAGCCTCAACTGGATCATCCAAAGTACAGAGTCAGTTTTGATTGTTGTGTCATTCAGCAGCATTGAAGACTGCAAGTGCAGAGAGCGTGCCCAATACACACTTAGAATTTTTTCCAAGAAAATTAAATATTACAAATTGCTTTTCTCTGAATTATTATTATGATTATTTCTTGGTTCTTGTTTAAGATCTTTCTCCAACATGGAAAAGCAGAATTATTAATGTCTAGAGCTGCATAATCATTTCAATGACTAACTCTGTTAATTGGATTGTATTTTCACTGGCAATTAATACCATGTGCATTGTTCTGTAGGTGTAGCTTAAATCATTTATTAGTTGAATTCATGGCCCTACTTCATTTAACACTAGCTGTCTGGGCTGATTAGCTCATTTGGTTCAAGTATGATGCTAATGAGGTAGAAACCAGGAGCTTGATTCCCTTGTGGACCAGTTAGTCATCTCTTATTTATGATGATAGATGGCACCACCAATCTTGGGCAACCATCAGAAAAGAAAGAAAAAACCTCCATTGGTCACAAGGGAGATTAGGCAAAGGAGTACAAATGCATCAACAGATATCCTTCACAGATAGGAAGGAAAGAAGGAAGGAAGAATAGATGGTTAAAGCATAATTTGCAGTATTTTAGCATCAGTTTGATATAAAAAGATATTTAATGGCCTCTCTATATCTTTCTCAATGTCAAATATGAAAAAAAAGATCAGATATCACTGAAACATCTATGGATTATTGGAAACAATTTTCTATTAAACTTAGGTTTTAGATTATGCTTTTCCTCTAATATGTAAAGCAACTAATTATTATCTTTATTTTTTGAACATTTCAGATTTTTGCTAGAGTTAAAGTCAAAATAGCTAAGGATGTCCTAATTTCTAAGAGACGAAAGGACATATATATACGCATGTGTGCATATGTCTAGCGCGTGTGTGTGTATAGCCTTTCATGTAAATCTTAGTAGGTTATAATAATCATTTTTCACAAAGTCTTGATGGATTTGTATGTAAATAAGACTACGTCTGACTATGTAAAAGAATTCTGATTACTTGTCAGTGTAGGATTGTACTTTCAATGGCATTTGTGGCAAAACACAATAGTATTTATCAAGATACTCTGCTTCAGTGCAGATTGAAATCCATCTATGACTTACAATCATAGGACTGCAGATGGAGAAAAGGCAAGGCCCTCAGAGGTCGTCTAATCCAGTCCTCTCATTTTACAAATGATGAAGCTCAGTCTCAGGGAGGTAGATGAGTTGTCCAAAGAAATAGTAAGTAGCCCAGCTGGAATCTAGTCTCAGGAGCTGATGCATCAACATTCTCTCCACAAGACCACTAGTCTTAGGGAGTCACAAGTCATGTAGTTAGTAAATGGGGGCTGGGGAAGAAGGAATTGAACACAGTGAGTTCTGGCTCTAAATCCAGTACTTTATCACCTCTGCCTGAGTATCTCTAAAATTAAGTGCGTATAATGCATATATTCGACTCAAAAATGCTTTCTTCTTGATTAATTGCATTTAGAAACCAAGGATCTTGTTCAACCAATAATGATAAATTAATATTTATGATTGCATGAGATCTTTAGAAGTAGTCTAGTCATTTCTGAATTACTAGATTACTAGAAGTAGTCATTCATTTCTGAATGCAAAACACTGTGCAACCTTAAAATGGCTTATGAACATCAAGAAAGCTGATGGTGCAATGGATAGAACACTAGGTCTGGAATCAGGAAGACCTGAGTTTCGATATGTCCTCATTAACTTATTGGCTCTTGTGACCCTGGGCAAATTGCTTAACTTACGTTTGCCCCAGTTTTCTTATCTATAAAAAAGGGATAATAATAAGATAATATTTGTAAGAAGAGTTTAGCACATACTAAGTGCTATATAAATGCTGATTCCTTTCCTTTCCCTTGCCTTCCCTTTCCCTCTGAACAAATTACTACTAGTCATAGTCAATAAGAAAATAAGGTTTCCTACATCATTTAAATTGTAAATCTGGACCTTCCCCTCCAAAAAATAGTAGTAGAAACTAGAGGTATTCAATCAATCAGCAAACATGAAACACTTACTCTGTATGAGGCTCTCTGCTAAGTTATACCTGCTATAGATGTACAAAGAAAAAGGAAGAGTCCCTGTCTTTAAGAAGCTAACATTCTGAATAAATGTACATGTATAGGTATATACAAGATACATGCAAAATAGATACAAGGTAACTTTAAAGAAGGAAAATACTAGTAACTACAAGAGGATAGAGGTGGTTGGGAGGGAAGGACTAGAGATGCCTTCCTGTAGATGGTAGTACAAAAACTGAGTCTTAAAGGGAGTAATCACCTATTGTTCCCAGCATAAAACCATTGTTTTTCGAAAGTGGAAAGGATAGGAGTTGGGGCAGGATTCCTTGACTCTTTTTCCATTTATTTTTTTGCCACTTTTCCACTGACACCTCAAATTCTATCATTCTAGTTATATGTCACCCCTATGGCAGGACGATTGTTATCACATGCCTTTCTCCAAACTGATGTAATTGAATCCAAACACATAGACTTCAGGAAGATGTACAATAGTGATAGAATCTTTAAATCTAAGTGTGACTAACAGCCATCTCTCCTCTCGAATTCTTTTACAGGAACCTGAGATTATCCCTCTTTTTCTTTAGATAAGCCAAGGTTTAAAGGCAGAATCCAGGTTATTATTTCCAGTCTAAGGAATGAATCATTTTCCTTTTCTCCATTTTCATTTTCTATTTTCAATACAATTATAGTGGCCCAGTCTTTAAGTATAGAATGACATGAGGGCCCATAATTTTACGAAAACCAAGTTAACAAGTGTTATTTTTTTAAGAGTCCAATCCACCCACATGTCATTCATCAAAATTGGTGTTTGATTCTTTTTCTTCCTCCACACTTTATATACCTTAATAGTCAACAAATTCCTGAAGCTGTTTCCCACAAGGACATTTCTGAGAACATTGGAATGAGTTTGTATTTCTTGTAGACTAGGCACATTTCTCTGGCCAGCGTATCTGACAAAAGCCAGACGAAGGAAGCTGCCTGTGGGTTTACACCAGTATTGAGAAAACTCTCCTCTATCAAGGCCAGAGTAGCTGAAACAGGCAAGATTTTTCTCTCTAATGCAACCTCAGAGGTCTTCTTATTCCCTGAAGATCTGCAAGGGAAGGATCTGGCTGAAAGACTGATGGCTGCATTAATTGTTAGGGCACCTCAGAAGAAAGTAAAACAGATCATATGCCACATTGCCCGAGGGATCCAATCAGTAAAAAATCAATGAGAGAACAATCAAAACAATAATTTTACATCAAAATGGGATACCAGAGGAAAGAGAACAATCCGGTATAATGGGACCTAAGAGGAAGAAGGTAGGCAGTAAAAAAAAAAAAAAAAAGGTAGAAAAGAGAGAGGAAAAGAGGGTAATATGTTACTTAGGAAAAGCCCGGATGATTAAAAGAGAAATAAAGATTAGAGGTCAAGCTATTAGTGAAATAAAGTGATTAAATGGGAGAGGTATAATGGAAGAAAGGAGTAGTGTAATGTGAGATGGAGGGGAACAAAGCTGATGGATGCTGCATGGAGGAAGACAATTACCATGAGAGAGGTATAAAAATAGCACTATGTTAAGAGGTATAAGTGGGGACAAAAGGAGACAATGGAAAGAAATTGATTAACAAGGTAAGAGTAAGGGAAGATGCTGGCGGCGGCGGTGGCGGCGGCGGCGGCGGAGGGGAAGCTGACCTTCGGCCGCTTTCTGGGCCGCAGCCTTGGGGCCGCCCGGGGCCTCCCTGTGGCCGCCAGGTGGTTTTGGTGTGAAGATATCACCCCCGGGGGGAGAAAACTACCCACACGGGCCAGGTTTATGATGAAGAATATTATAGGAGAATTCGCTTTGTTGGTCGCCAGAGATATGTAAATGAAAACTTTGCAATTGATTTGATAGCAAAGCAACCAGTGACTACAGTGGAAAGTCGAGTGATATCATGTGATGGTGGAGGAGGAGCTCTGGGTCACCCAAAAGTATACATAAACTTGGACAAAGAGACTAAAACTGGGACTTATGGGTATTGTGGACTTCAGTTTAAACAACACCACCACCACTGAAACCAGTTCTCTTCTTTGGGCCTTGTATAATTCTCTGCATGTAAGGATTTTAGTATTTTGTAAAAAATGCTTATTTAAGAAACATAAGATAAGCTTTGTTTTAAAAATATTCTATGAATAAAATATAATTATTGTGGATAATTTAAGTTTAAAGTGACTTTTTTCCCCATGGACTATAGTTCTTGAACTGCATTATTTTTCATGGATGTATAGCATTCAATTAATCTTTTAATTCACTGACTTGCTCCCTTTCAAGAAAAATTAAACCTATCAGCAAATGTTAAAATAAAATTTCATTACTTTAACCCAAAAGTATGTATTGAATTATTGGTAATAGTTTAGAGATTATAAAGACAGCCTTATGTAATAGAAAGGGCACTGGATTTGGAATTTAAAAAACCTGGATTTGGCTTTCCAGCTGTGACGCTTATCAGTTTTGTGATCACAGGCAAATCATTTAGTGTCTCAGAACTTCAGTTTCCTTATCTGTAAAATGGAATTTCTTTCTTTTTCTTGTCATATCAAACATAAACATTTCAGTACCAGGAATGGAAAAGAAAATTGTAATTACAGTGTATTATTATAAGTAGCTTATATATGTGTGTATATTAATATACGTGTGTGTGCGCATGCGTGCACATAGTAGTTGCTTCAATATGTATTGATTGATCCTATGTATTAAATTTAACATTATAGTAACAAAAAAAAAACCCAAGGTAAGAATAAGATAGACTAGGGGGGTGGGAAAATCAAGGTTAATGGGGATAAAGCTTTTCATCCAATAATGAGGCAAATTCTAGCACTGCTGAGATTAGAGAAAACCGCCATTGCCTCTCTAACTTTTTGAAGCAAACCAGGAATGCAACAACCAAAAAAAATATAAATGAAGGATTTTTAAGCCTATTTCATATTTACTTTAC
The DNA here is from genome assembly GCF_900497805.2 of Vombatus ursinus. Classification (NCBI taxonomy): domain Eukaryota; kingdom Metazoa; phylum Chordata; class Mammalia; order Diprotodontia; family Vombatidae; genus Vombatus; species Vombatus ursinus. Next base: position 7,488,629 of record NW_020949613.1, on the reverse strand, counting down.
TTAGAGACATGGAAGAATTTCTGTGAATTTTCCTTCAACTAAAACATACATATAGATTCACAGGAGTAGAACAAACAGATGAATACAAAACTAAACTCTAAAATCTTTAAAGTCAGAATACAGTGTTTCCTGTTTCTCTGGTATCCTCCTAGAATGCATAGGTGAGTGGGAAGCATGCAATAGATGAGTAATAAATGCTTCATGGATTGAGTTGAAGAAACTTTGGTCAATTAGTTAACTAGCTGACTCCTTATTTAGAACAAAAATATAGCATTCTTTTCTAGGACTCTGTGCATGAAGTAAGAATTCTTTAAAATTCTACTGTCTGTAGTCTTGACAAATAACCATTTGCTTAGACTCACTCTAATATATTAGGGTTTATTATTGGAGGAGGAAGGGCAGGATTTGATCCAAATTGTATTTTCATGTAGCTAACAGTATTTTATGCTATTGAGTACAATAAAAGGAAGGGATGTGTAACTAAGAGAATGAAATATTTTTATTTTTTTTTTTAAAATTGTTTTAGACTCAAACACCAGAACTCAAATATGGAACAGAGAAAAGAAAAAGAAACATAAGCTTAAATACTGAAACTTAAATACAAAGCAAGAAAAGAAAAAAAACATATCATATGCACAGCAGAACATAAGAGAGGATTCAAAATATATAGCAATAAATTTTTGTTTCAGGAAAGCCTATATGATAAATACTACACGTTGTGCTGAGAGCTGTCCATCTTTGCTTTCTTGTAAATTTTCTTTTGTTCCCTGCTGTGCACTTTTTACTTTGTTTTTTTATACCCCTTCTTCCTCAAAAAAAAATAGGCTACCATTAATTGTGGATATATTTATAGATATAGATATATACATACACCTATACATATATACATATACATACATATATAGACATATATTTCCCTAACAAATTCTTCTCCTAATCTTTGTTTTTATGTTTGCTCATATCTCTTATTTCTTATCTCTCATGACTCCTCTACTTTACTTCTACCCGCTACCTTGCCCTTCTATTATTTAGCCTATCCCCTCCTCCAAGGATGCCTCCTTCCTGTTCCCATAAATCTAAACACCATTCTGTAATCCCCTTTGACCTATTCCCTATGAAATATTATTTTTAAGGAAAAATTATGCAGATGGAATCTAAAACTCTAAAAGTTCAAAATGTTGTTTTCTATTAAAGACTCCATAAATGCAAATTAGAGGGAAATTAATCTTGATAGGTATTGAGAAATTTATAATTAAAGCTAACTTGTCTATCCATTACAGTTTATAATGCAGGCACTCTGATTAAGAGAGAACAAAAATAGTCCTATTTAGCACTTTTTAATTTGGTGGTTTCAAATCCCCCTTGATATCACTTTATTAAAACATTTCATTTCATTCATAATGTAATAAACACTTCAGAGAAGTTTCCATTAAGGAAAGGTAGTTGCATTTCACCATTCCATAAAATTTCATCTCATGATCTTTTTTAAAAGCTTCAGAATTAATATTTCCATAGGGTTATCATTATAGATCATTAGATTATGAATAAAAAAAATGATATACCAACCTTTCTAAACAAATAACTCATTGCAAAGGAGAATCCAAAAACAGAAGAGGAATTATGGGGGAGGGAAAGGAAACAGTTGTGGGTTGGGAGGAGGGCAAAAGACTGTTGTACAAAAAATAATAGTAGGGATAGGTAGTTCAAGCACAGGGGACAATTCATCTGAAGGAGCAGTGATGATAAAAGAAAGGACATCCCATTCATCAGATATTTGAGAATTACAAAAGAAGGAACAGCAAAAGGACCTTGTTGGTGAGATCAGATGAAAGAGTTATACTGTTTTCACAAGCAATCTCTGGGATGCTGCAGGGATTCATTCCATCTCCCCACCTGAGGAAGCACGTGACACCCCATGTCAGCACTAGGAGAGAAAGCTTTGTTTGCCCTGCCATCATTGTAATTCAATCTAAAAGCCATCAGCAACAAATGAAAGGATGCTAGAAAATTTGAAATTTCTAATATAAATTAACTATAAAGCATATTGCTATTTAATGGATTGAGTACTGAACCTTAACACTGACTAACTATCCATTTATATAAAAGTAAAACTGTCACTGGTGAAAGCTTTAGAGAAGACAAGAAGCATAATGTGGTTTTTTAAAAAAAGAGTTGAAAATATCCTAAGAACTGAGTTTGAGTTCTGACTCTGCCAGAGACGAGAAATCTGAAGCTATACTTTGACCCTGGACATCAGCACAGCTCCCCAGGGACCACCTTTCCCTTCAGCACCAGAGATGACTCACATTAAGAAACAATGAGAGACCCTCTTGACTTTAGAGTTATCAATAATTTAGAATTGGAAGGTATCTTAGAAGTGATTGAGTCTCTTCTCACTTTATACATGAGGAAACTGAGGCCCAAAGAGGCTCCATAACTTACCTAAGATCACATAGCTTGTAAGTAGCAAGGCCAGGATTTGAACTTAGATTCCCTCTAACTCCAAATCTAGCACCCTTTCTATCATGTTATGCTGCTTGAATATGGGTCTAGAGACATTTTACCTTAACCCGAGAACAATGTGAACAAACTGAAAAGAGTTAACTAAACTATATATCAATGACAATATTGTTTCTGATTGTACTTTTTGCTGGCTTTTACCAAAATACTTTCCACCATAATTTCTCCCTTTTGCTTCTATTGGAAGGATATCTTCAGTTAAATAGATCTATTCTCTTGATATTCCTAGAATAATTTAATCTCCTGTCTGTGTTCCTTTGTACAAGTTATCCTCATGTCAAGAATATTCTCCCTTCTCACCCCTGCCTCATGGAATCCTAAATTTCCTTCAAGTTTCTTCTTGGTGTTATCTCCTATAGGAAGCTTTTCCCTGATTTCAGTAGTCTTTAGTGCTCTTTTCTTCCTCAAATCATCTTTGTTTTCCTTAATCCCTTTAAATTTATTGCTAACAGTAATTTCCTTAAAGACAACCACTCTTTGTAGTTTTTATCTTTTCATCACTTCTACACAGTGTTTTGCATCGGTGGTACTGGATGAATACATGTTGAATTGATGTGAGCCTCAGTTTCCCTGCTTTCAAAATGAGAGAGTTGGAATAAATGATATTTTAATGTTTCTTTTGGCTATGGCATTCTGTGACCTCAGGTAGCTTTGAATCAATAGAAAAGAGTGCGTAGGGTAGGAACATATTTCCATGGGTCAAGAGCCTACTCCCCTAATTGAAAGCAGAGGAGTCTTGAAAATCTTCAGAGGTTTCCTCTGGGACTTATTGTTGCTACAAAGCTGGGGTAATATTTCTCTCTGAGTTTCCCAGAGGCAAGAGATGAACTGATCAAATAGTTAGGAAACTAGCAAATTCTTCAGAGAATTATTGGATCCTCCAAAGAATGCTTGCTTAGTGGATGTGTTCATCCTTTGGGTACTCACTACACATTTGTTACCAATTGCGATTATTGACTACTTCTTAATAAGACTGAACATGTCTAAATAACAACTCAGAGTTTAACAAGGACAACTCCATTCTCTTAGCAAAATGGTTGAAATGTTATTGATTTTTTCTAGGTTTTGCCTCAAATGATACACTGCTGATGATAGTCTTAATATATGCCCCATGTTAAATTGAAATTTTTATTTGAGTGTTATAAAACACTTCAGGCCAGAAAAGCTAACTGTTCTTTATTCCATCTCTCAATAAAATGTTCAACTACTATTCACAATACACATGTGAAAACAGTGATGAGACAAATTTTTCATTCTATGCCACTGGGGCTCTGGTTTAATTTAGACACACATTTAGCAACTGCTGAAAATCAGAGAAGAGAAATGCTATGACCCCACTAATCTTGTAAAAAAAAAACAAAGCAAAATGAAAAGGAAGTTTATGTTGATGTATTTCAGTGGAAATAGTAATGTATTTGGAATCAGAGAAGTCAGATTTTAATCACAGCTTTTTAAAAAAAAAATTTTAATCTCAGCTTTGTTACTTACTAAACTGTATGACCTTGGTGAAGTCATTTAACATTCGTTTCCTCAACTGAAAATGAGAGACAAGTCAATGACAAACTTTGATTAAGTGCTATAGTATGTGCCAGGTATTGTACTGGAAATACAAAAACAAGCAAAAATAAAAGTAGTCCCTGCCCTCAAGGAGTTTACATTCTAGTGGAAGCAGATAGCACATAAATGGAAGCTGACAATATGGGGGTTAGAGTGGGGAAATCTACTCAGTAGTGAACATGGTAGAGATAGTCCAGAGTCACAAATAAAATCAGGAAAAGAATGAGGACATCATTGACCTTAGCCCTTATGATAGAACTTTTGAGAGGAGCCAATTAATCAGAAATGAAGGCCACAGAGGCAGAGTGAACTTCCAGGATAAGGAAGTTTCTGTGGAATAGTGAAGAAAGTCTGGAGACTGAAGAGTAGAGCCTGGAGATGAATGAAGAAATGAGATTACTGAATTGGATAAACTACAAGGTTCTTTCCAATTCTTTTAATTTTATTAAAATACAGGTTGATAGCAAAATAGATTTAGACCTGATATTTTCAGTTAAATAGACAAGGAAACCAATACACAATAATATTTTGCAATTTGCCAAAAGTCACATAAGTAGTAAGTAACAGAGCTGAAAATTAGATATTTCAGAACTTGATATGGACTCTGAGGACCTGGGTTCTAATCCTGATTCTAGTATTAACTACTTATATGATACTGGGACATCTCTTCTCTATATCTATAACTATAAAATCTGTAAAATAAGAATGTTAGATGCTCAGGTAAGCTCTGAGGACACTTCTGGTTCTAAATCTAGGCTCCTAAAATTCTATGACTACCTGACTTCTCAGGTTCCCTTTTGCTTAAATTTATGATCCTGTGTGCTTGTCAAGGTTTCAGAAAAAATTTCTAGCTAACTCTTCTTGGAAGAAAAGACACGGTACAAAATGTAAGAATCCATGGGATTTAGACAAATGATCAGAAAAACAGATAACAACAGATTAAATTCCTATTATTCCTTTCCTTCCCATTTTTCTGGGACTAAACCTTAGACTCTGTTAAAATACAAAATCATATGCCACCTGGTGGATCAATAAAGTACTTATTACTATAATAGAAAAATGCCTTTTCCTGAGAACAATAATCTCTTCTAGAAAAGACTGGGCATGTAACCTATATTTGGATTAAGAATTTAAGCTCTGAATTCAATAATCAAAATAAATATGGCTAATATACACAGAACTATATTTTACAATGTTTCTTCATTAGAAGATGAAAATCTTACTAATTTTAATCCCAAATGGATAGAAATATAAAATTTCTATTACTTGTAAAATCCTATTGTAAGGAAATATTTTTTCAACCTGTAGGTAATATAATAAAAGCATATTAAACCTCTTAATTATTAATGTATTTCCTTCCCAGGCTTCTAGCTTTTAAGTTAGCATATTTGAATTAATTTAAAGTATTTTATACACAGTAAAATGCTGCATAATAAAAACCTCACATTTATGTAGCGCTTTCCATACAACAATCCTATGAGGTTGTAAGCCCAATATTATTATCATAATTTTATTGATGAGCAAACTGAATTTCAAGAGGTTAAATAACTTGCCCAATGTCATACAAATAAGCATCTGAGATGAGATTCAAACTCAGATCCCCTAACTCCAGGTCTAGTTCTCTCTCCATTATTCTGCACTACCTCCATAAATGTGAATTAACAAAAATTACCAATTCAACATTACCAACTAATTCCCACTATTTGTTGGCTCCTTGATTATTGGTTCAATCCTCTATCTTGGTGCTTATATCATGACTTGCAAGAAAGGTCATAGTTAAAGTATCATATGAGATCATGATCATGTGGTGTAGTGGAAATAGCACTGGGTTTGGAATCAGAGAAGTTGGATTTTAATCACAGCTTTGCCGGGTCAAGGGATCAAGACATCCCTTGTCAAGAGATCAAGAAGTCTTTAATGACTAATTCAATTTCTGATTCTTGTGTAAACTTTGGCCACTCCCCTTACTATTCTAAGCCATTTATTAATGGGACGTACATAGGTTAATTTGAAGAAAAGAATATTTCTCAAAATACTTTTAATAATAGCTAATATTTATGTGGAACTTTAAGGTTTGCAAAGTGATTTATGTATCTTACATGTCTCATCTCTTCATCACAATAACTCTGTGAGACAGATGCTATTATCTCCATTTTATAGATGAGGAAATTAAGGCTAGTAAAAGTTAAGTGACTTGCCCAAAGTTACGTGACTAATAAATGTCTGAGACAAGATTTGAATTTAGATTTTCCTGATTCCAGGCTTAACACTCTCTCCATTATGTCAATTTGCCTATTTATGAAAATTCTGTGATATTTAAAATGTCAGGAAAAAAATTCCTATTCCTTAAATTACTCCTAATCGTAAATTGGTAACTTTCACAAGTTCATAGGACATTTGGTATTAATAACATCCTAAATTTAAGATCTTGAGGGGATATTGACTCAATTCCCTTTCATTTTGCCAATGAAGAAACTAAGGCCTAATTAGAGTATCAAATAATTAGAGTATCAAAGTGACTTAATGACAGAACCAGCTTGAAAACCCAGATCTTCTTTAGATGCCAGGTGGAAATAATTAAAATTGTACTAAAAAGTTTGTGCAATTTGACCCCTTATAGTCAGAAGATATTTCAATACTGTATACCACAGTGCATGCACACACACACACACACAGAATACACATACAAACACACACATATATGTGTATACATATATAATTTAGGTGTTAAAATATTTTTTAATTCAATATAACTTTTTTAAAGATAGAATGAGGAGCACTAGGAGTTAGGAACTAGATTGAGATAAGCCCTACCAATTAGCTGTTCCTGAAGTAGTACCAAGATATGACTCAATCCAGTGAAGCAGGATGGTATTGATGGAAAAGTTCTGGTTTTACTCTGTAAATTGACCCAAGCATTTTGGAAAACATTTTAGAATTATTTAATAAATATGACTAACTTCAAGTGTTAGGTCAGTGATTCTATTCCTGGGTACTTACCCAAAGGAGGTCAAGAACAGAAAGGTTCCAAATAGTTACTAAAATATTCATGTTAACACTTTTGTGTGATGGCAAGCTACTAAAAACAAAATGGATGCCCATCTGTTGGGGAATGGCTAAGTAAACCGTGGGATACAAATTAACAGGTTTTGCAGAAAGAAGTAATGAACATGAAGAATGTTAGAGACCTGGGAAGATTTGTAATTGATGCACAGTGAAATAGGCAAGTTCACAAATATATATAATGTATGTATATATGTATGTATATATATGTATGTATATACACATATACAATGACTATAACACTTAAGTAAAGAAATCATGAAATGGAAGTTGAATTTTGAGTTAACTGAAAAAGCAATGTAATACTGGACTTTTTTCAAAGGAAATATTATTTCAGATGGCACAATCACAAATATACAAACTCCCTCAATATGTGGGAGGCACAATCACCTTCTCTCCCTGTATACTTTAGGCCCTGAGGAGGAGAAGGTGAGGAGGTTCATAACACAGCTTCATTTCTATATAGCACAGTCCTAGTTCCAAGTTCAAAACCCTACATTGGGTTTGAGTCTCAGACATTCTGGCTTCTCAGGGCTTCAATACTAGTCTGGTTTGCTGCACCATCCCTACCATACTGACTCCAACGCTGAATTTCTTGGGTCCAAGAAAATCACTTCTCATACCTGAAACTGAGGAAAAACAACACAGAACAGAAATAACGCTAGACCCATTTCTCTGAGCTGTTAAGTAAGGAAAGGCAAATCCTTCCTCTCTCACACATTCAGCTCGTGGTGTTCACAATGGATGCAGCAGAAAAGAGTCACTGAAAAGAGCACAGCTGAAAAGGACAAAGGGCTCACAGTCTTGCAAGTTTTAAAGATGAAGGAAACCAATCAAAGGGAACTACCTCTCCTACATGGTAGGGGGCACAGCAGGTTGCATGTTAAGGTAAGCTGGGCATCCTCAAAAGCCCTGTCTTATGAACATCTCCATGGTAGAACTGGGCATGGCTAGAAGCCCAGGTTGCACCATTAATGGTCTTTGTGAAGACATAATGAAACATACCTCCCTTCTCTTGGCAGAGGGCAGAGAACTATGAGGGTTGCATGAGGCATCTGGGTGGGGCAGTGGGTAGAATGTTGTTCTTATAGGCAGGAAGATCAGCGTTAAAATTCTGCTTCAGACACTTAATTAACTGTGATTTGAAAAAGTTAGTTAAGCTTTCTTGGGCTCAGTTTCTCCATTTGTAAAATAATGATAATAATAGCATTTTTTGCATAGAGTTATTGTAAGGATCACATAAGATAAAGTTCTATACAAATACCATTAATAATAATAACAATAATAAACATTGTCAGATACAGTCACAATATGTATAGTTTTTGTTTAACTTCTTGTCTTCATTATAGGTTGATTTAATTCAATTAGGGAGGGGGAATTAAGGAGGAAAATATCCAAAAATGTCAGTGATATAAAAACAAAAGTCAACAAAACACTTTTTTAATGGACCCACAGACAAGATAATGAAACATGCATCCTTCTTATTAGCAATGAGGCAGAGAATCAAATGGACTGAATGCTGTATATATACATTGTCAGATGCATATATTTTTTTGTTTCTGCTTGACTGTTTTCTTTTGTTAGGGCTCAATTCTGAAAGTGCAAGTTATATCCAGAATAACTGTGATGTGAAACAAAAGACATCAATAATTCCTTTTGAAGAAAAAAAGGTTGCAGGGAGTAAAAACTCTAGAGACTAAGGACCGGAGTGCTAAATGGCTGTTTACTTCTGACTACTTCTATTACCTTGAGCAAGTCACATACTATTATGGGCCTCAGGTTTTTGTAAAATGAAGGAGTGGGACTATATCTATAAATCCATTATATTTTACTATATATACATACATATATACATATGTATATATATATGTGTGTGTGTGTGTGTATGTATGAAACTTTAAATCCATTATACTTTATATATGCATGTGTGTGTATTTATCTGGATTAATTCCTCTAAAAGATATTTTTGTTTGTTTTAAGGGAAAATCCAGTCACAATTTAATGGGTCAAAGCAGGTTCTAGTATGGAAATACTCTCCACAGATACATATTGATAACTCAATTCTTCTATAATTTATAGAGCTATAGAGTTACTTGAAGCACTAAAAGGTTGAGTGATTTGCCCAGTGCTGTGAAAGGCTGGACTTGTACCCATCTCTTCCTTACTATAAGCCTAGTCCTTTGTTTAAGATATCGAGTTTCTTAAAGTTGTTATGTCATATGAGAAATTCATAATATTATAAAGTTATTTTCCTACTGTTCCATGTATGTTTCTTTAAGATAAGGGAAGAAGTCATAGGGATACATCCAGAAGGATTACCAAATACAAATCGTGTGAGTTCTTTGAGTCCATAAATTGAGTGTCTGAGATTGTCTTTTGCTGAGAAAAAAATGTTTGCTCTGATGAGAAAGCATATTTCAACATATTGGTGGATATTTTTTTCCCTCTAGAAAAAATTTTAAAGGCCACAGAAATATATCCAAAGGCATCCAATGTGGTTTTCTGGAGATACAATTGCCTTCTAAGTGAATTTTAGATGTCATCTGCTTCTCCTATTGTATCAATTTTTTCTCTTTCAAAAAGCCTATTCTCTCTGGTATCTCATAAGACTCTTAATGATTTAATTTGTTGCATACAGGGGAGAAAAAAGAGCAATAAGAAGACATAAAAGTTATGTTTAATGGGCCCATCATGGGGGTAGGGCATATTCACTATTTTTATTTCCTTTTGGAGCATTTTAATTTGGGCAATTAAGTCTAACATCTCTCACATTTTTCCTGATTACTTGAGGTCTGTGGTTTTGACCAATATACAATTCAAATGGGCAAATATTTAAGAAGCTAATGCTAGCCTCTGGGGGTACATAGAAAAAAATGAAGCAGTTTCTGCCCTGAAAGAGTTTATGTCTTTCCTCAAAATTTATTTTATTTTTGACATGTTTTTCTTTATAAACTTTAAGATCCAAATTTTCCTCCCCACTCGCTGTGAAAGTGAACTAAATGGTATCAATTATACATGTGAAATCATGTAAAAATATTTCCATATTAGCCATATTTCCAAATATCCACCAATATGTTGAAATATGCTTTCTCATCAGAGCAAACATTTTTTTCTCAGCAAAAGACAATCTCAGACACTCAATTTATGGACTCAAAGAACTCACACGATTTGTATTTGGTAATCCTTCTGGATGTATCCCTATGACTTCTTCCCTTATCTTAAAGAAATATACATGGAACAGTAGGAAAATGGTATCAATTATACATGTGAAATCATGTAAAAATATTTCCATATTAGCCATATTTCCAAAGAAAAGAAAGAAAAATAAAGTGAGAAAATTATACTTCATTTTGCACTCAGTTGATCAGTTCTCTCTGGAGGTGTATAGCATTTTTTAAATCATGAATCCTTTGGAATTGTGTCAGCTGCCAAGTCTCTCACAGCTGATCATTACTACAACATTGCTGTTACTATACACAATGACCTCCCAGTTCTTCTCACTTCATTTTGGAACAGTTCATGTAGATCTTGTCATGTTTTTATTCAAACAACTGCCCTCATTGTTTCTTAATGCACAGTAATACTCTTCCACCATAGCACTCCACCACAATCTCATGCCACAATTTGTTCAGCCATTGGCCAATAGATGAATGCCCCTCAATTTCCAATTCTCTATCACCACAAAAAAGCTGCTATATATATTTTTAAAATATAGGTCATTTTCCTTTTCCTTTGATCTCTTTACAGTACAGCTCCTTAGTAGTGGTATTGCTAAGTCAAAGAGCATACACAGTTTTACAGCCCTTTGGGAATGGTTCAAAATTGTTCTTCAGAATGGTTGAACCAGTTCACTACTCCATCAACAATTTGTTAGTGTACCTATTTTGCCTGATCCTCTCCAGCATTTGTCATTTCTAATAGGTGTGAAATGTTACCTTAGAATTGTTTTAATTTGTATTTCTCTAATCAGTAGTGATTTGGAGCAGTTTTTTATATTACTATAGATAGCTTTGATTTATTCCTCTGAAAACTACTTGTTCATATCCTTTACCCATTTATCAATTAGTGAGTAGTTTCTATTTTAGTAAAAAATTGATGCAATTCCCTATATATTTGAGAAATTAGACCTTTATCAGAGAAACTTGCTATAAAACGATTTTGGTATTACTTCATTATCTATAGTACCTTTTAGCAAAATGTCATTTCCCTGATTATCTCTTTGGATCAGGCCTATTTTTACTTTTGCTTGCTATACCTACCTTTTATACTTCCACTGAAGCATAATAGATTCTGTTTCAGCCCTTTATTTTTACTCTGTGTGTGTCCTATTCAAGTGGGTCTCATAAACAACATATTTTTGGATTTTGGTTTCTAATTTATTTTTTAATCTGCTTCCATTTTATGAATGAGTTCATCCTATTCACATTCATAATTATGATTACTGTGTATTTCCCTTCATCCTATTTTCTTCTATTTATCTTTCTCTCTCTCTTTTTATCCTGTCCCTCCTCAAAAGTCTCATTTATAGCTGACCACTGCATCCCTTAATCAGCCCTCCCTTTTATCCTCTCTCTTGCCTCCAGCCCGTGTCTTTTATCCCCTTTTTTCCTATTTCCTCATTGGATAAGACAGAGTCTAAAAAACAGTTGAATTGAGTGTGTGTGTGTGTGTGTGTGTGTGTGTGTGTGTGTAAGTATATATATGTATATATGTATGTATTACACATATACACACATATGTATTATATATGTATATATGTGTGTATATACATGTGTATGTATGTATGTATTCTTCTCCCTTTGAACCAATTCTGATGAGACTGCAGTTCATGCATTGCTTGCCACCACCAACCCTTTCCATTTTCACCTCTGGTTTAAAAGATTTTCCTTGTGTGCCTTTCTTATGTGAGGAAGCTTTCATTGTGCTACTTCTCCCTTCCCCCTTCTCCCAGTGCATCCCCAATAACAGTCAGTATCTAGTCTCACCTCATAGTAGCCTATAATATCTTCGTTTATCAAATGTCCATATTAGACTGAATTCATATTGGACTCCAGAGTCTAGAAATAGAATTCGTATTAAAGTGATAATTAGAAGTTAGGAAAAACTTAGAAGTCAACTAGTATAACTTCCTAATTTTACAGATGATAAAACTGAGGCCCATGAGGTTTAATTGACTTGTCTAAGGTCACACAGATAGTACATCAGAAATGGAATTTGAACCCAGGTCTTTTGATACTTTCTTCTATACTGGGCTATTTCAAGCTGAACTACAATTATCACAGATTCAGTTGAAGAACTACCTACCTTGAATGGCTGAGCCCCATTGTCCATTCCTATCAAAGAGGTAGCCATAGGTACTCCCCTTCTTTGACCGTTGTCCTCACGACCCATACATTCAATACCCTTACATTACTGATACTACCCCATGGTGACACCTCACTGAGATGTGTCTTCTTCAAAATTATGCCTCATCTCTTTGCCCTATCTCCCAGGTCAAACTTTAATTTCCTTAGTCTTTCTGTTTTATCTAGGTTTAGTATGCAGGGTGATTAAGCTAATCACTTTGAAGTATGAATAAATGACTAATCTCCAGCAGAGAAGAAAGCCACACTCCCATTGCCAATCTCTTTTCCCTAAAGATTTTGATATTTTTTTTTTAGGCAATTGGGATTAAGTGACTTGCCCAGGGTCACACAGCTAGTGTTTGGTCTGAGGCCAGATTTGAACTCAGGTCCTCCTGACTTCAGGACCCGTGCTCTATTCACTGTGCAACCTAGCTGCCTCTTCCCTAAAGATTTTGAAAGGAGATATATCTGAACCTAAACAAATCTCTAACTGGGAGAATCTTGACTAATGTAAAAAAGGCAACCAACAAATTTTAAGCAATATGGGTAAGATAGTAGGACTCTCTCCAACTCACAAAAAAATGGTACACTGTCATATTTGGCCTAACCCTATGTCATTCAAAAGTTTTTTTTCTGACTGAAGAAATTTAGAGAAAATGTTATCATTTCATGAATATATGACAAAATTTCAACTAAGTTCAAAACTCATTCTTCTTACAATCCTTCTTTTGAAAAAGTGAAACTGGAAATGTTTAGCCCAAGAGAAAAAAGCGTATATGTGTGTGTTCATGTATGTTGATGTAGATGTGTAGATAAAATATATAATACTGTGTGAATGTGCGTGTGTGTATACATACATACATACATACATACATTCTCAGAGGTGAAAAGAAAAACATTGTACAGGACACTTTTTCTGTCTATGCTTCAATTTTTTCATCTGTAAAATGGGAGTTAGGTCTCGGGTCCCTTCCAGCTCTAAATTTGTGATCCTAAGACATTATAAAAGATAAAAGCCCAAACTCAGTGAATTTAATTTCTTTGTATTGTGTCTGGAATTATGTTAAAGCAACTCAGCCTTCCTCTGAGTTTCCTGCTGAGTAGATTCAGTTTATTTGACATGCTGAGAAACACACCTTCATTTTCTGATTTATCATTGAGTAATTGAGAAAAAAATCTCTTCATTTGTTAACTGCCTGTGTTTGGTTTCTTTCCCAAAACAAATCTCATTCAAATTTTGATCACATGGGCTCCTCATTGTTCCTTTAGAAAATATTCATTAGAATGTGCCATTCTGCATAATTCTGATAATGAAATTCATTTAAGTCTAGTCTTGCTTTGTTGTTGAGTACCACATATATGTGTATATGCAGATAAAAACATGGTGTAGTGTAGAAGTCCAGCCTTGGAGTCAGAATACCTGAGTTCAAGTCCTGCCATTTCCCCATACTGACTATGTGACTCTGGGCAAGCCACATAACTTCTTTGTATCTCAATTAATCTTCCTTCTTTCCCCCCTTCTCTCTCATTTTGTCCCCTCTCTCCCTTTCTTCCTTCCTTTCTCCCTTTTCCCCATCCCTTTCTTCCTTCATGCTTCCTTCTTTTTCTTCCTCTCTTTCCTTCTTTCTTTTTAATTTCTCTCTTGCTTTTTTTTCTTTTTCTTACCTGTCTTCTTTTCTTTTTTCCTTTTACTATTTACTCATTTGCTAAATATTAAACAACTTTCTAACACTATAATCCAATAATTTCCAATCTCCATCCATTGGAGAAAATTTCCTCACTAATAAAATTACAGTTCTGGACCAATTTAGAGAGTTGAATCTGGCTTAGAATATGGCCTTGAACAGATGAAATCATACTGAATTAAATATATACATAATTATACATCAAAAACATAAATAGCATTTAAAACATATGTAATATAGCTTGGTACCAGGTAGACATCATGGTGCTTCAGTTTGGGTTAAAAATCTTTGCTCTATAAATTAACAATAATGGGGATTAAGATCTTGCTATTTATTTTTCAGAGACTGTGCTAAGCTCTGGGGATATAAGGAAAGAGAAAAAAATTGTCTCTGTCCTCAAGGAGTATACATTCTAGTGAGGGAAACAACAGATACATATCTGGCAACATATAAGATACATGTAGTATATATATATGTGTGTGTGTGTGTGTGTGTCTTTTCTAAGAGAAGCATTAAATTCTAATACTACGAGCAGTGTGGAATAATGGAAAAGACATTGCACATAGCACCAAGGGATCAGATTCATAAGTAGAATTCCATTACGGATGTTACCTTGAGCAAGTTTCCAAACCTTAGTCTTTTCAGTGGTAAAAAGGGAGAGTTGAACTAGAGGATTGATCACTCAGGTCTCATTTCAACACTAAAAACTACCATTGTACTAAAAATTTTCTTCTTACCATTAATTGTTGCTGGCTGGTGAGGGCATCTGCAAATTGAATGAGTTTACAGACCGTATCTTTCCAGGAGACGTCTCTAAAAGAAGAACAATGTTGCTGAGCTGGAGTACCTGACAAAGGAGGCTCAGGGAACAAAAAGAGGAGTCACGTCAGCAAGGTTTACAGCCTGGCTTTATTGTATAATCATAAATTTTGAGCTGTAAGGGATCTTAGAGGTCACTGAGTCCAATCTACTCCTTCTATAGATGAGGAAACAGAGACCTAGAGTCTTGCACAGTCACATAGCTACTAAGCATCTGAGGAAAATTTCAAATCTTCTTATCTTCAAGTAGAACACTCTAATCATTACATCACACTGCCTCTTCACTTTGCTTCACTGTCAAGTTTCTGCTCATGCTTCATGAAGGCCAGTTGTACAGAATCTTAGTAATCAATGCTGAAGAATTAGTTCATCACCATATTCAATGGGGCTGACCCTGACTAGTCATTTGGAACCATGATAGAAGTCAAGGACATATTCTGAAGTTGGGCAATGTATATGTGCTTCAAAATCTGCTAGACAGACAGCTTTAGTTTCTGACTCCAAGGAAAAGGGAGAGAAACATGCATTCTTTGGAGAATGAAAGACATAACTAGATATGGGCAAAGGTATCAGGCAAAAGAGTAATGGAATTCTTACCTTGTTGCATGTTTCATCAAGCAGCCTCAGGCCTACAAATGCATAGACAGTGCTAATTAATGTGCAGTAGTAAAAGGGAAAAATATCTGCTTTCATGACTGATGTTCTTCATAAGAATAATTGGCTCATTAACCTGAAATGAATCAACTCCTTTTCATTATTAAAGTCAAATAAATAGATTTCTGTATATCTTAGAAGGACAAACTATTACATAAAGAAACGTATATGCCACTTATTCATTCTGGGGAAATCTAAAATGTAAAAAGCTATTTAAAATGTAACCAAGATGGGAACAGCTAAAGATATAATACAAAACATATTCATAAGACAAGCCTTATACATTTTATGCAAGTAAAAGAATAAAACCTTTGGATAACCATGCAGGTACAGATTTTTTTTTATTCTAATCATTTATTCATTTTGAGTTTGCAAAATGAGCCACATCAAAATGGCTTCATTGCCCAGAATGGTATAAGTAATGAAGAGGAGAGTTAGAATCTAGAATTAGCTATGATCACGGACTCTGAGTCTATGAAAAATAACTAATGCACAATTGTAAGGATGGATCATTTCAGAAAGTGTCAGGTTTTCTGGCCTACGTTAAATGACCATGGCAAGGTTGTTTCCCAAAATTTTTAGAAGCAATTATGCTTCCCCTTGATGTTAACTCGGTCTGCAACAAATTGAGCATGAACAAGAGATTTTTCATTGTAACTGGACTCCCACTTTAACAGAACTCACTGAAGGATTCAGTTCTAAAAGGCTACAGTAGTAAAAGAAAAAAAACAAAAAAAACCCCAAATCTTCTACACTTTCAAAGAAAGCTTTCCAAAAGATACCTTTCTGTTTTTGTGGGAGAAGTGGTATATTACAGACACTGGATATTGTCTGACAAAGTCACTCAACTGGTTTGTTTTGTTTTAGGTGGGGGAGGCACTGGGGAAGGCTCACTGAGGGGAAGGCAGGGAGAATAATGTAGCCAAAAAATGACCATGATATAAGAAAAGAAAAAAAATCTCTTAAAAATGAATGAGGTTCCCTCTTTAATAATGACTTGAATAGTAAAAACTGTTGTTTTCCACTTCCCGTTTAGGAATACTACTGAAAGATCACTATAGAACTTACAATGCTGCCTGCTTTGGCTTTTTCTTTTCCTGAAAATAAGGGAATACAACATAGGCTTTACTTATATCTGTAGAGATTTCAATTCACAAAAAAAAACAAAAAAAAACAAACTACTGGGTTTTTAATAAACACTGATCCATATTACTAATAGTTGAATCTGCTTCTCTTGAAAAAATAGGACAGATACCCATCTGCCAAATATGCATTAGGAGTATTTCTGCCTGAAGGCAGGGAACAGAACCAAAGCCAAATGAATTCTCAAATTCCTGTCCAATGTTCTGTCCTCTGGTCGACAGAGGCTGAAAGCAACTGATACCACTAACTTGGAAGGAAACTGATGACTGATCTTAAAAACATATCTTAAGGCCATGAACTAATTGGGACTCCGCACTGTGCCTGTTTGGAGTCCAGTCCAGTTGCCTTTCATTTTTAACTTGATTTTGTTGGGGGGATTTGGAGGATTTTGTTAGTGCCTTTGGTGTGGAAAAGGCTTAGGGAGTTAAATAAACAATTTCCAACTTACTATAACAGATAATAAGATTCAAATATTGGAAAGTCAAGTGAAGTTGGGCAAGAGAAGGGCTATCATGTCAATTAAAAGAGTGGAACCAAATTGGGTAGTACAGAAAAAAAGTTCAGATAATAAGGGTTGGATAGATTCTTGAAAGAAAAAAAGGTTACGTTTTATGGAGATGAATTAAGAAGTATTTTAGGAAAAAAAAGAGGTATGATGTTGCATTGTGATAAACAAAAGAGTAAATCTTTCACAAGACTTTTCTTCATAAAGGCTATATGTCAACTATTCAATATATACATCTTATACAATATCTATCTATGTATCTATCTATCTAGATATATGTCTTTTTGGTTGGCAATAACCTTTTAAGACTCAGTGACCTCAGTGGGCCACAGAATGAATGGTTTATCAGAAACTGTATTAAAATCTCTTTTTATTCCTTGGATTCAAACAATACAGATAACCTTTCTGATTTTATTTTCTCATATGCAGAGCCAAGAATAATACATATAAATGCTATTCAATAAGAGATAGAAGCTGACTGGCTTTCTATAGTGCAAGTAATTAAACTCCTAACAAATCCTGCCAGTTCTCAAACACTCAGGAACTGATCATCCAGTTTGCTTCTCCTTATTCTGCTCTTGCTGCCTGCCTGGCCCTTGGCATTTCAGGACTCATTAGCACATATACCTAAAGGTAGAGGTGAGAAGAAAAAAGAAAAGTAAAGAAAATGGATCAATCTTGTCACTTTTTAATCACTGTTCATTACTTGTAGTGAGAGACAAAGGAAAAAGTTATTTTGTTTAACATTTCACATTGAGAAAGAAGGAAGGAGGATGGCTTACCAGCAACCCACAGGATAGGCTATTTGTAGATGTTTACTCACCAGATGAGCTTGGAATCACTTCTTGTCATTTTGGCTCATATTAAGATCACATGAACTTGGAGAGAAATCCGGAGAAATAAGGGAAAAGAAATAAACTTCTATGGCTTCCACCTTCAAAAACATTTCTTTTTTCATTCTCCTATTTTGATTTGGCTCAATGGATAGTTTTAGACATGTTGTCAAGAGGACCTGAGTTTAAATCCTCCCTCATGCAGTCATTAGTTTTGTGGCCTTGGGAAAATAACTTATCTGAACTTTTGTTTCCTTATTTATGAAAGGGGGTTAATAATAGCACTTACCTTACAGGGTTGTTATGAGGATTGGATGAAGTAATATGTATAAAGTGCTTTGCAATCCTTAAAGTATTACCTCTCTTATTGTTAGTGTTGATTTTTGCTTTTATTATTATTATTATTATACATGTTCTTAGCCCAAATATGCCAAGAAGAAATGGTTCTTATATTATTTTTCAGTTGAGCATGACATGTCTGTACTCTCTGCTACTGGGGAGGCTGAGGCTGGTACACCATTTAAATTAGAGAGTTCTAAGGTGCAAAAGGAATAAAGACAAATGGATGTCCTTACTAAGTCTCAAACAAATGTGGTGAACTGTTGTGGGGAGAGGATCTAGGATTCCTGCAGAGGGGTTAACTAGCCCAAGTCAGAAATGTAGTCAGTCAGTTTCCATGGCAATAAGCAATAGAATTGGATTCCTGAGTAGTCCGGAGCAAAATAAGGAGATCTAGTCTTCCAAAAAGAAAAAAAGAAGAAAGCAAAAATTAAGGTTATCATTCCTGTCTTCCATCACCCAACAGAAGGAGACTAAAGTTATGAATGAAAACCAGATATTGGAACTATCCACAACTTTCATTCATCTGCACTATTAGTTGTAAATCAGAAAATTATACCTTATAGTTGTATAACGTTCCCTTTATGCTCATAATCTCATTTGATTCTTATAGCAGTCTTCAAGGTGAAATATTGATTTAGAACTGGGTTGGATTTTAAAGAATATCTCACATGTTCTCATTTTACAGATGAAGAAACTGAGTCAAGATATTAAGGGGTTTCCCAACACTCAAACACTTAGTAAGTGCCAAAGCTGGGATTCACAATAAGGTACTGTACTTCCAAGGTAAGTGCTACTTCCACTGAACCACGCTGTCTTTTATCTAGGTCAGCAAATATCCCTATTTAAAAGATATAAAAACTGAGGCTCAGAGAGGTTAAATGGCTTGTCAAATATCTTATGACAAGAATATAAGATTAGAACCCAATTCTCATTATTCTGACTTGAATATTATTTCATTACACCAGATGTGTATGTAAATGAAATGAATGCATGCATTTATTATATACATACATATATAATACAAATATAACACAATGGCATGCATAACCAAATAAGTATCTTAACAACAATAAAGAATTCCTCTTCATTTGGGCTCAGAATATGACACCAGTGAAAGCCTTTGGTGAATATATTTTTTGATACTGACAAATCAAAAATTTGATACTGACTGTTTGATACTGACAATCAAAAGGTCCATCTTGTACCCATCAGATTGGCAAAGATGACAAAAAATAATAATGATAAATTCTGGAGGAACTGTTGGGGGGGAGGCACACTTATGCACAATTAGTATAGAAATGAATTGGTCCAGCCATACTAGAAAAATTATTGCAATTTTCCCCAAAGTAATTAAACTGTGCATATTCTTTGACCCAGCAATATCACTACTGTATACCAGCCTTAGAGTCAGGAGGACCTGAATTCAAATCCAGCCTCAGACACTTGACACTTACTAACTGTGTAACCTTGGGCAAGGCACTTAATCCTGATTGCTTCACTACACACACACACACACACACGTGTGTGTGTGTACATATATATATATACACATATATATATATATATAAACTACTATATCTGTACCCCAAAGACATCAAAGCAAGAGGAAAAGGACCCATATGTACATCATATTTATAGCAGTTCGTTATGTAGTAGTAAAGAACTGGAAACTGAAAGGGTACTTATCAACTGGTGAATAGTTGAACAAATTATGGTATATGAACATGACAATACTGTTATAAGAAATGATAAAAGGATGGTTTCAGAGAAACGTGTTAGAAGTGAATATTTCTCTCTTATATTTAATAACTAATTATTGTTTCAGGACCAATATTTTTCACTTTTTCTACTTTGTCATCCAGAAACAAACCAGTGTGGAAAATCTCTCTTGGAGATTTACTCATGCCAAGATCTAATTAGACAGTGAAAAAAATTGTAAGTTTGGGCTAAGGGGTGTATTCCTGTTCATTGCATTTACTCTGACAGGTCCTGGGAAAATGTTGATTCTCCCTATTACCAAGACAGGTAATATGGAAATTGATGCCTCTTTGATCAAGATTTGAGTAACCTTGGTGACGTACCCCAAGATGGCCCACCTCCCATTGTGTTAACCAATCAGAGTTGAGTAGGCACCTTCTGTCTGAAGGGCATATAAACTGTGACCCCACCACCATTAGGGGTCTTTGATGGTCAAATAACCATCCTTTTATTAATAACCTGCTGGCCTTATTAGTAAAATGATTAAATTACCCAGAAACTAAGTCTCTCAAACTTTTTTAAATGTAACAATGGAAAGACTTGAATGAACTCATGAAGAATGAAGCTAGTAGAACCACAAGAAGAATTTTATATTATAACTGTAACATTATAATGATAATTTTGAAAGACTTAAAAACTTCAATCAATACAATGAGAAATTATAGTTCCAGAGGTCTAATAGTGAAATCTGTTACTCACTTCAGATAGAAAGAAAATAGTGCAGAATAAGACAAAAGTTTTTGGACATGGCCTACAGGGGAATTGTTTTGCTTGACTGTATATTTGTTACAAGGTTTGTCTTTTTTTTTTCAGTGGGGTTGGAGAGAGGTGGAGAGAAAAGAAATAAATGCTTATTAATTTTTCAAAGTAAAATAACAGATAAAATATTGACAGTTGAAGGATCACTAATCCAGGTTATCTCTGTGGTTACATCTTCCAACGAATTTTATATGATTTTTAATGTGTGCATGAAAGACTTCATCAGATAAGAGCCTTTAATGATGTTTTTTTTCACTGCCCACAATCAAATAGGGAATGTGTGTCCTCTATTTCAAGTGTTTTTGTAGTTAGCAAACAATAAACAATAAACAAAGCATCTTGTATTTTCTTCCCTTCTCAGTCAAGTGTACATTTGTAAAGATGTGATCAACTTTTGGCAATCATCTGCAAAATCTTCATATTGTCAATTGGGATACTCTATATACATGCCTAGACTATTCACATAAAACTTTTAAAGATATGATCAGAAGTTAGGTTAGGTATATGAATTGGTAGTTGATAATCTTTTCTTAATTAACTTTTGTGGGAGACAGGGCTGTTAATTTAATTCAGGAGTTTTTCCAGTTCTTCTGATGTCTTCTGAAATGCTAATGGACCTCCACAGTCATTCAGAAAATATTTGGTAATGGACATTCTTCATGTACTTGTTTTTGTTTTTTTTCATTTTCTCTGTGGATAGCAGTCCACAAATGCATAAAGAAATCAGATTACGTATGACATGTATTTGGATGGGCAGTCCATTGAGTTAGTCCATCAATAGGACAGCTACTACAGAAGGATGATGAAAAGAATAGGAGGAAGAGAGCAGGCTGTATTGTTTTGGGATATAACAAGGTGTTTTCAACGATCCCATGCTACTCACATACACACAAACACACACACACATATACATAAACACTTACATACACTTTTTAAAAAATATATATTTTGTTTTTACTTTAGTAAAAACTACTTTAGTAGTTTTAGTAGTTTAGTAAAAACTACTTTCCCCATTTGTTCTTCCTTTTTCCCTTCCCTTTGTTACATTATACATAACAAAGAATATTTTTGAAATAAAAAAAGAAAATATAAAAATATAAATAATGAACAATATATTGGAAAATACCTAAAAATACATGGATGGATCTCCCACTTCTGCAAAGTAGTGGATTGAGGGTACCTTCTCATGTCTCTTCTTTGAGGCCTTGCCTGTTCTTTGAAAATTTGTGATGTTTACCTTTGATTAGGTTGTGGCTATCGTTCTTTCCATTTTCATTGTTGTAGGCATTGAGCATATTGGGGGCAGGGGAGGAATACTGTTCTTTCCAACACCAATGTGGTTTGTTTCAATCCCAGAAATAGTACCTAGATGACTGCAAGTTATGGAACACCCAAATCTCCAAAGAAAGAAAATTACTATTGATCCAAAAGGCAGTGGGAGAAGGGCACGTTGGGTATAAATCAGGTTGTAGCATATTATCAAAGATGACTTATATTTAAGAAGTGGCATAAAGTAGATCATAAAGAATGTGTAACTGGAAAAGGATGTAGGCTAGCCATGGAGCAAGAGCAAAGGATAACATATTGGGCAGCTAGGGTGAGGAAATATCTTTAGCATACGGGGAGGTCTTCTGTGCAAGATTGATGGGAGAACATGGAAAAGAACTACACAAGCTATGGAGGCATGCATGTGCTATGATTGGCACAAATGGAAGGAGTACCCACATTACTGAGATCATGGATCCATGGAAGAATCTCAGTAAAACACGTAGCTGAATACATTTATATGAAGAGCCTTATGAAGTCAATAGAAATCTGACCTTTTAGAAGAACAACCTTGGTTTCAGTCTCTTTGGTAAACATAATTTTGTAATTCTGGGCCAGTCATTTAACTTCATAAGGATTCAGGATACTCTCTAGGACAATAAGTTGCAGAGGAATTGCTTATCTGCATTGGCAATAAGAATTTCTTAACTGGGAGCTCGCTACACTAATGAAATGAAAGGTTTGGTTCACTCAAAAAAGTCTATAATATGTACATATGTATGTAATAGAGCAAATAATAGATTATATTTGTATAGCATTTAGTGCGGTTCAAAACACTTTAACAGATGTTTAGTTATTTTATATACACAAATTATAGACTTAAAGCTGAAAAGGACTTTCAGGGTCATCTAGTCCTAGCTGCACATTTTAAAAATGTGGAAACTGAGGCACAGAAAACTTAATTAACTTACAGAAAGTCCCAATGGTAGCAAGTGGAAGAGATGGGATCTGATCCTACATTCTTTGACTCCAAATACACTACATCATGATACCTTTAATAAGGGGTGAGAAATCATGTCTGTATCTGAGAAATCATAGATTTAATTGATTTACTTAATGTGTAGAATAAATTATCCAGTGTGATTAACTATCAACATTGGACTGTAAGTTCCTTGAGAGCAGTGGCCCATCTTTGTATACCTAGCATTTGGCACAGTAGTGGCATATGGTAGTCACTTAATAAATGCTTGTTTACTGATTGATATCAACAGTACTAAAATAATGTTTACCTTTTTATAGTAGAATGATTTAGTATTTTCCCATTTCTATACTTTTATGTTGAGGGCATTATTATATACTCTACAGCATATCTGTTGCACTCTTAGTACATCATGATTTTAAGAAATATTTCTGTATTTTTATTTTTTGTTTCATCCTATAATTCAGAAATTCCAAAAATGACTACAATAAATACTGTAAGGTTAATTTCTGAAAGTTATTTAACCAAGTGATCAAGATAAACTTAATGATCACAGGAAATTTTTTTCAGCAACAGTAACAAAGAAAATAGTTTATTTTTCTCATAACCAGCAACACACATAAAATCAGAACATTCTTTAACTAAACCAGAATTTATATGTTTGCTGGGAAACAAAATAATTACTCCAGATTGCCATGGAAACAAGGGCATTTTAAAACCATAGTCAGTGAGTTTTTATTCACTATTTCTCTTCACATTCCCCTATGTTCCATATTAGCTCATACTGAAATGTTACTAGATGACTGGAATAATTCACAAATT
This sequence comes from Vombatus ursinus, assembly GCF_900497805.2. Taxonomy (NCBI): domain Eukaryota; kingdom Metazoa; phylum Chordata; class Mammalia; order Diprotodontia; family Vombatidae; genus Vombatus; species Vombatus ursinus. The sequence goes on along the minus strand of NW_020949613.1, from coordinate 7,464,579 downwards.
ATTACACAGTTATGACACTATATTTGGTTCCCAGGAAGGCAACATTGGTGTCAACAAAAAATGTTTCTAAACAAATCTTCTCATTTACCATATATTTGATGGTGCAGTGCTATTGCAAAAAAATGGGGGAGCAGAAGGAGGAAGGAAGAAAGGATGTTACAAAGCATTTATTAAGTATTTACTATGTGCTAGCCAGGGGTGGGGAACCTGCAGCCTTGAGGCCACATGTGGCTATCTAGGTCCTCAAGTGCAGCCCTTTGACTGAATACAAACTTCACAAAACAAATCCCCTTAATAAAAGGACTCAGTCAAAAGGTCACACCCAAGGACCTAGGCCACATGTGGCCTCCACCTGCAAGTTCCCCACCCCTGTGCTAGATCTGTGCTAAGTGCTGAAGATACAAAGAAAACAGGAAAAAAATATTCCCTGCCTTTGTGGGGTTCATATTCCAATAGGAGAAATATCAAGCAAATAACTATGTAAAAAATGAAGAAAACATTGCTTTTTCTTTATTCAATTGTTCTAAAGTATTATATTTTCCCTGCTATCAAATAAGAAGAAAAGGGAAAACCCATAGTAGAATTTCTATATTTTGTTCTGGATGAGGGAGAAAGAGAGGGAGAGAGAGAGAGAGAGAGAGAGAGAGAGAGAGAGAGAGAGAGAGAGAGAGAGTAATAGTTGTACAGATTAGGAGTCCAGCGACAAATTGGTTATGGGAAATCAAGTAAAGTGTAATGGAGGACAGTGTGGATAATATTGACAGAAACTCAGAGTATCAACATCTCATAAAGTTTAGCTCCCTACCATGGACTTAAAAGCAATCTGTGGAGTTTGCTCTTTTCCTTTGGATGTAAACATGCCCATGAGCCATCCCACACTTGCATTGTAGATTATTCAAATAAATTCAATTCAACTCATATTTTTCAAGACCTTACTACATTGCCAGGATCACTACATTGCCAGGATCTATCTTAGATATTTGGTTCATGTCCTGTATGCCTAAACATTCCTTCTCATTCTCTTTTGCTGTATTATCATCTATATCGCAGTTCTTAACTGGGAGTATGCACAAGACTCTCTGCTGGAAGTCTTGTATTATCTCTTGTATTATCTCTTTATGTTTTGTCTCAGCGACTGCATCAGTTCACAGGGTATAAGTATGATCTTTGTGTTCAATAATTCAAATCTTAGTCTCTTATCTCCAATATGTAATCACCCACTTTCTCCTGTACATTTTGAACCAGATGTCCCATAGATGACTCAAACTCAACATGTCTGAAACCTATTTCTGTTGAAGGCATCCTCATCCTTCCAATTCCACAAGTTGGTGACTTCGGTGCCATCCTGATTCCTCATTCTCACTCACCACACACATCCACTAAATTGCCAAATATTGGTGTTTCTATCTCCACAACATCTTTTGTATCCATACCCTTTTCTCCACTCACACAACTATAACTTCCTAGTTCTGACTTTCATCACTTTTTGCCTGAACCGTTGTAATGATGTAAAGACATCTTCAAGTCTCTCCTCACATCAATCCATTCTCTATGGAGCAAAGTAAATTTCATAGAGTGAAAAATCTAACTATAACTCCCCTCTACTTAATAAACTGCAATGACTCCCTATTCCTTCTAGAATCAAATGTAAACTCTTCTTTTTGGCATTTAAAGTCCTTTAGAACCTGGCCTAAATCTCTCCTTCTAGGTTAATTAAACTTTACTTTCTTCTACCCAAACTTCAGTCTATCCAAACTGTCCTTAAAATTCCTCACATGATACTCATCTTCTCATTGCTTCTTCACTGACTGTCTGCTATACCTGTAATATGCTTCCTCTTCACCTCTATTCATCAAAATCTCTTGCTACCTTCATAACTCAATTCAGAAAATTTCTACATGCAGTTTTCCTTATTCTTTTCCCTTCCCCTCCACAAATGTCTCCCCTGTCCCTGCAATCACCTTTTTATCCAGTTTTATACATCTATATATGTATGTGTTGTATTTTTGGCTTCATTGTCAGCTTCTCAAGAATACAAGTGTTTGATTTTTGTCCTTGTCTCCCCCAAGTACAGCACAGCGACTGTTAGATCATGGCAGTGCTCTTTCATGCTCTATCTCCTGCATCTTTGAACAAACTGTCTAACCTTCCTGGAATTAAGATTTTTTTTCCTTGAGCCCTAAGATAAAGAAAAATCCATGCCTCAAAATCAAGTGTGGAGAACACTAAATTTGAAGTCAGATCCTAGGTTCAGATTCTGCCATTTAAGAGATGTGTAACTGTGAATAAGTCTTATAATTTCTCTCATCTTTAGTAACCAGTATGTAAAATGGAAAAAAATATTTATGGAGCAAACTTCATGAACTTTCTCATAAGCTATGCATGACTTACGTTAATTCATTCGTTCATGCTCTGGTTCAGAATGAAATAAGACACTTGTAGACCACCTAAAACTTAACCAAAAAAGTATAACATTAGGAGTACTAGAATTTAAGAATACCTCCAAGAACCAAGCTGCCAGTTGACTCTGCTTTTACTTTTATTCATAAGGCAAGTGAAATAGAGACAGAATTTTTTTATTTCAAAGTAAAATTATATTTTTTAAATTTTAAAAAATTAATTAATTAATTAATTTTTAGTTTTCAACATTCACATCCATAAAATTTTGAGTTCCAAATTTTCTCCCCATCTCTCTCCTACCCCCACCCCAGATGGCATGAATTCTGAATACCCCTTCCCCCAATCTGCCCTCTCCTCTATCACTCACCCCCCCCTTCTCTTATCTCCTTCCTCTTCTGTTTTTCTGTAGGGCAGGATAGATTTCTATATCCCATTGACTGTACATCTTATTTCCCAGTTGCATGTAAAAACAAATTTTAACATTTGTTTTTAAAACTTTGAGTTCCAAATTCTCTCCCTTCTTTCCTCCCCATTCACCCTCATTGAGAAGGCAAGCAAATCGATAGGGGTTATACATGTGGAGTCATGCAAAACATTTCCATAATAGTCATGTTGTGAAATACTAACTATAGTTGCCTCCATCCTATCCTACCCCCCTATTTATTCCATTTCCCTCCTATTTTCCTATAGGGAAAGATAGATTTACAAACCCAGTTGAGTGTGTATGTTATTCCCTCCTTAAGCCAAACCCAACGAGAGTAAGATTCATTTATTCCCTCTCACCTGCCCCCTCTTCCTCTACACTGTAAAAGTATTTTTTGCCTCTTTTATGTGAGATAATTTACCCCATTCTACCCCTCCTTTTCTCCTTCTCTCAGTACAATCCTCTTTCACCCCTTAATTTTATTTTTTAGATATTATCCCTTCATAATCAACTCACCCTGTGCCCTCTGTGTGTGCATGTGTGTGTGTGTGTATAAACAGATTTTACATTTGATTCTAGAAGAAATAGGAAGTCATTGCAGTGTATTAAGTAGAGGGGAGATATAGTCAAATTTTTCACTCTAGGAAAATTACTTTGTTCCATAGAGATATAGATAAATTTATATATTTATATATATATATATGTGTGTGTGTGTGTGTGTATGTATATGTGTGTGTGTGTATACATAAAACTTATCTTCTCCTCAAGAATGCTTAAAAGTTCTCTATTTCATTGAATGCCTATTTTTCCCATGAATGTGACTATTGATTTTAATCATAGCTCCTTTGACCTCCAGAATATTATATTCTAAGCCCTCCTATTCCTTAATGTAGAAGCTGCTAAATCTTGTGTTATCCTGACTGTGTTTCCACAATATTTGAATTGCTTCTTTCTGGTTGCTTGCAAAATTTTCTCCTTGAGCTGGGAACTCTGGAATTTGGCTATAATATTCCTATGAGTTTTTCTTTGGGGATCTCTTTCAGGAGGTGACCAGTGGATTCTTTTAATTTCTATTTTACATTCTGATTCTAGAATATCAAGGCAGTTTTCCTTGATCTTTTCTTGAAAGATGATGTCTAGGCTGATTTTTGATCATGGTTTTCAGGTAGTCCAATAATTTTTAAATTATCTCTCCTGGATCTATTTTCCAGGTCAGTTGTTTTTCCAATGAGATATTTCACATTGTCTTCTGTTATTTTCATTCTTTTTATTTTGTTTTATAATTTTTTGATTTCTCAGAGAGTCATTAGCTTCCAATTGATCCATTCTAATTTTTAAGGCATTTTTTTTCAGTGAGCTTTTGGACCTCCTTTTCCATTTGGCCAATTTTGCTTTTTAAGGCATTCTTCTCATTGGCTTTTTGGACCTCTTTTGCCATTTGGGTTAGTCTATTTTTTAAGGTGTTATTTTCTTCAAAAAATTTTTTTGGATCTCTTTTAGCAAGTTGTTTCCATGTTTTTCATGATTTTCTTGCATCACTCTCATTTCTCTTCCCAACTTTTCCTCTACTTCTCTTTGTTGTTTTTCAAAAGCCTTTTTGAACTCTTCCTTGGCCTGAGACAATTTAATTTTTTTGAAGACTTCAGATGTAGGAGCTTTGACTTTGTTGCTTTGTTGCGCTTTGTTGTCTTCTTCTAGTTTTATATTTTGATCTTCTTTGTCACCAAAGTAAGCTTCTATAGTCTGAGGTTTTTGTTTTTGTTTTTGTTTTTGTTTTTTGCTATTTGCTCATGTTCCAGTCAATTATTGACTTTTTAACTCTTTGTTCAGGTAGGGCTCTGCTTCCATTGTGGCAGGTGTACTATCCCAAGCTTCAGGGATTTTATGTAGCTGTTTTCAGATATACTTGTAGGGACCTATAAATTTTCAATTGTTCCAAGTTGGTGTGATCAAAGGTGAGGTGTTTACCCCTTTCCTGGCCTGTGCTCTGTTCTATGAGTGACCACAAGCACTCTTTTTTTTTCTGCCTTGGAATTGTGAAGAGAATTCCCTCTCCACCACCACCACAAACTCCACCACTCCTCCTCACCCCAGGACCACCACCCAGGAATGCAACTCAGATCCAAGCACAGTGCCAACAGGAACAGAATGATATTGGATATGAAATCTTCTGACATTCACATTCTGACCTTGCCCCAGCTATTATTTCTCTTCTTCCTCTTTATACTTGCTCTATCTCAAAAGATGAAAGGTCATGGAAAAAATTATTTATTTCAGAAAAAATTCAGAGAGAATATTTGGTGAAGTGTGATTTGTTACATTCAAATCTCATTCAAGTCTAACTTTGATTGACACAATCATCCTGATGGCATAACTGGAGACCACACAGATCATTCTGTAAGAAGGTAAAATAAAAATGCCCATTAGGAGCCTTTTTTCTGATTCAGCATGAAATATTGGACCACTGGAAGGATGCTTCTACAGCTCATTCTGATATCAAGGTGACTCCAAGATGTGAGATATTAGGCTGGCTGAGAGCATATTTGAGAATTCTTTCTGAGTTATTTTGAACTGACTTTGATGAACAGAAAAAAATGATATGGCCCAATGACCTAGGTGGCCATTACCACAAACACAGAAAAGTGACCTTTCGTTTACTGTATTCAGAGAATTTGACTGTAACTGTTAGACTGGTAAATTGCCCAGCTATCCCCTTGCTAACCCTATATTTCAAATGTCCTCACACTTTGTTTTCATTTCTAGATTGCTCAATCTAACCATCATTTCTACCTTGTTCTAGTCATTTCTTTGTGCTATAAATAGTCAACTAGTGATCTTCAATGACTTACTCCCATGCTCAACTACTTTGTGTATTTCTTTTCCCAAAGTTTGTGCCCCTTCTCACCTCTGACTGTTGTAGATTGCAGTCACTTCAGTCATGCTTCTCACCTTACCTCTCTAACATTTCTATTTCTTTCATAAGATCCTCATCCTCTTCCTGACCTTTAAATATGACTATTGACTAAGAATATATCCTAAGCCCTCTTTTTTTTTCTCTCTCTCTCTACTCTTTTTTTCAGGAATCTCACACACTACTTCGATGTCAATTACCACCTCTTTCATGTGTAACTCTAGCCTTTATCTCTGGACTCAAATATCTTTTTTTCTTCAGGAGAGTTCTACCCACATGTCCCACTGAAACCTTAAATTCAGTATCTCCAAAATTGAGTTTAATATCTTTGTTCTAAAACTTGTACTTCCTCTTTCAATATTTGTCAGTGACACTGCCACTCATCCGTTTTCCCTAGTTTGTTACCTTTGAATTACCTTTGACTCTATTTCTCACATGTAATTAGTACCAAGTTCTATTGATTTCATATTTGTAAAATTCCTTACATCCTCTGCATTTTATACATAGTCAGCACCCTAATACAAGCATCCAATAATGTCACATATATAAATAATATATTATTTCTCTGTTTCTATCTATATCTAATTATAACTAAATCTACAAGAAAAAATATAGAATCCTTACCCTCTACCAGTTCTGGACATTGAAAAAAAACTCATGAGTTTATTAGGGAGAATATTAATATTTATCACCCTTGTTCAATGTTCACATTCCCAACCGACCCTATGAATCCAGCACCATGAACATAAGCAAGTTCAAAGACTTGTGACTGAAGGTCCAGTTGTTATATGCACAAAATCACTGAGGATCTCTCAATCCCTACCTTACATCTCAGTTCTATTACCATAGATAGAACTTCTTTGAAGTGACAGTCACTGATTCTTTTCAATCATAAGAAAGAAAGGAGGTGGGGGAAGAGAATAGGAGATTGCAGAAGATATACTTCATGTGGTGCAAAGCCATGCATTGAGGGACTACAGAGCACTGGGAAAGGAGACTGTGAATTCAGCTAGGGACAGTCCTTTCCTCCAAGAGGTTTTCCAGGTAGGGGCTTGTGCTCAGATAACATTATATTAACAAGTACAAGGAGACTAAGGCCATCCAGCAGCACAGTCAAACATATCTATAAATCAGTGAAAGGGGGAAGACCCAAGGAGTGAGATTTTAAAAGTGCTTAAGGGAAAGGGAGAGCCAAGATGGCAGAGTACAGGCTAGGACCCAGATGAACTCTCTCAACATTCCTCTCCAAACAACTTTAAAATAATGCTTCAAATCAAATTGTGGAGTAGCAGAGCCAACAAAAGATTAGAGGGAGACATTTTTCCAGCCTAAGACAACTTAGGTGCTACACAGGAAAAGTCTATGACACCAGGGTGGGTGTAAGCCCAAGCATGGCAGGAGCACCGGTGATGGGTCTTAGAGGCAGCTGCAGCAGCAGCAGCAGCAGCTTCAAGAGCTCTCAGCCTAAAGATAGTAAGGGGCAGACAACAAGTCAAAAAGAGACCTGTCATTGACTGACAACTCTATTGTCCATAAACAGTTCTGGGGTGCATTTCTAGACTGGAGAGGATTAATTGTTCTTAATCACATAGGAAGAAGGGCCCTGGTCACAATTACAGGACTAAGAGGAGTGCTAGCACTTGTGGCTTCAGGGGATCAAGGGACCCGATTACAGTTTCAAAAACAAGAGGAACACTAGTACTTGTAGCTGCAAGGAGAAGAGGGTCTTACTGAGGAAGGCCAGACCACAAACCAGAAGAGCAGTGACCACACCTCTTACCCCATCACACCATCTTGAATTCATGGAAAACTTGAGGACCCCCAGAACTAGCTGTGAAATTAGCAGCATGAGAAAGCCTGAAAATTCAGAGAGTGCCTTCCCAGCTCAGATGAGCAGAGCTCAACTTTAACATAAAGATCAAAGTGAAGAAATAGTCTGGGAAAATTAGCAAACAACAGCAACAAAGAACCTGACCACAAAAAGGCATATGACCACACTAAAGTGGCTAGGAAGACCAAGATGTAAACTTAGAAGAAGACCACAATTTGAAAACGACAGTAGTCAAAGCCCCCCCAAAAAAAAAACCCTAAATGGAATGATGGGCAATAAGAAATTCTGGAAGTTAAAGAAAGAGATGAGTGGTAGAGGAAAATTGGGAAAATAAATGAAAGAGATGCAAGAAAATTATGAAAACAGAATTAATAACTTGGTAAAAGGGGTACCAAAAATTCTGAAGAAAATAGCACCTTAAAAAACAGAATTGGACTATGGTGAAAGAGGCACAAAAATTCACTGAAGGAAAGAACTCCTTTAAAAGCAGAATAATCCAAATGGAAAAGGAAGTACAAAAATGCACTGAAGAAAAGAACTCCTTTAAAAACAGTATTGGCCAAATAGAAAAACAAATACAAAACTTACTGAAGAAAATATTCCTTAAAAATTAGAATTGGGCAAGTGGAAGCTAATGATGCCATAAGACTTCAAAAAATGATAAAACAAAGTCAAAAGAAGGAAAAAATAGAAGGAAATGAGAAATATAACTTTGAAAAAAAGCTGACCTGGAAAATAGATCAAGGAGAGATAACTTAGAAATTTTTGACTACCTGAAAGCCATAATTAAAAAATAAACCTAGACATAATGATTTGAGAGATTATCAAGGAAAAGTGCCCCAATATCTTATATGCAGAGGATAAAATAGAAATTGAAAGAATCTACCAATCACCTATTGAAAGAGATCCCAAAATTAAAACTCAAGAGAAGCATAAAAAGGTAAACATAAGAGTAATCTTAAGGGACTCAATAAAGTTAAACTGTTAGCATTCTATTATAGAAAGATGATACCTGTAACTCCTAAGAACTTTGTCATTATTAGAACAGTTAGAAGGAATCTACATGGAAGACATGAGTGTGAGTTGATTATGTTGAGATGATCTCCCAAAAAATGTAGAGGTGAAAAAGAGGGATACACTGGGAGAAGGGGGATGGGAGAAATATAGTGGGGAAATTTTTCTCATATAAAAGAGTCTCACAAGGAAGAAATTTTATAATGGAGCAGAAAATGGGGGGTAAGTAATGCTTGAACCTCATTTTCATTAGAATTGGTTCAAAGAGAGAAGAATACACACACACACACAATTGGATATAGAAATCTAACCCAGTAAGGAAAAGGAAAAAAAGGGCATAAGAGATATGAGAGTGGGATGTGAGGATGATAAAAGGGATGAGAGACTAAGGGAGGCAGTGATCAGGAACAAAACAGACTTTTGAGGATGGACAGGATAAAAAGAGAAAGAAGGATAAATGAAAGAAAATAGGATGTAGGAAAATACAAAGTATTCATAAGTATGAATGTGAATGGGATCAACTAACCCATAAAACAGAAGTGGATAGAAATCACATTCTAATAATATGTTGTGTACAAGAGACACACTTGAAAGAGAAAGACACACACAAAGTTAAAATAAAGGATTGGAACAGAATATATTACGCTTCAGCTAAAGTAAAGGAAAAAAAGCAGAGGTAATAATCATGATCTCAGGCAAAGCAAAAGCAAAAATAGAGTCTGTTAAAAGAGATAATCAGGGAAACAACATTTTGGTAAAAGGTGTCATAGGCAATGAAATAATTTTTTAAAAAATTTAAAGCAAGTTTCTCTGATAAAGGCTTCATTTCTTAAGCATATGGGGAACTAAGTCAAATTAAGAAAAATAAGAGCTATTCCCCAAATGATAAATGGTCAAATGATATGACCAGGCAGTTTTGAGAAGAAAAAAATATAAAAGCTATCTATAATCATAAAAAACTGTTCTAAATTATGATTGATTAGAGAAATGCAAATTAAAAGAATTCTAAGGTACTACCTCATACTTATCAGAAATGACATACTGAAGGTAATGAGGGAAAAATAGGTACACTAATGAATTGTTGTTGGAGTTGTGAACTGTTTAAACAATTCTGGAAAATAATTTAGAACTATGCCCAAAGCGTCATAAAATTGTGTATACCCTTTTATCTAGCAATAACGCTACTACGTCTGTACCACAAAGAGATGAGAGTAAAAAGGAAAAGGATTTATGTGTACAAAAATATTAATACAATGAATTAGTGCCCCAATTTTTCCATATCCCCTCCAATATTTGTCTCTTTACTCCTCAATCATTTTAGCTAATGTGATAGGTATAAAATGATATCTCAAAGTTGCTTTAATTTGCATTTCTCTAATCAATAATGATTTAGAACATTTTTCATATGACTATAATCTGTTTTGAATTATTCATCAGAAAACTGGTTGGCCATTTATAAATCAGGGATTGATACAAAGTCTTATAGATTTGACAAAATTCTTTATATATTTGAGACTTGTATCTGAGAAATTATCTATAAAAAATTTCCCCTATTTTCTGCTTTCCTTCTGATCTTGACTACATTTGTTTTATTTGTACAAAAACTTTTTTAATTCAATGAAATCAAAATTATCCATTTTACACCTAACTTTGCTTTCTATCTCTTATTTATTTATAAATTGTGCACCTATCTTTAAGTCTGATAAGTAATATCTTTTTTGTTATTTTAATTTTCTTGTAATATCTTTCTATATCTAGGTCATATACCCATTTTGACCTTATTTTGGTAAATGTTGTAAGATATTGGTCTATGCCCAGTTTCTGCCATACTGCTTTCCAGTTTTCCCAACAATTGTTTTTACCAAATAATGAATTCTTGTCCCAAAATCTTAAGTAGTTACGCTTGCCAAATATAAGGTTATTATTATTTATTTGCTGCTGTAAATTGTATGTGTACTCTGTTCCATTGACCTACCATTCTATTTCTTTGCCAGTACCAGATAGTTTTAATAATTACTTCCTTATAATGTAGTTTAAGATCTGGTACTGCTATGGAGAATTATTATGGTGAGGGCAGAGGGTTTTAGACAGATATGATAATTTGTGAAACAGAGTAACTCCTACAATGTGATCCTATTTTTCTCATAATCAGTTCCCACTTAAAATTTCTATCTCTAAGAGTAAAGTACAATAGAAAAAAGGGACAGTGGCAAGATCCTAACAAGCAATAAAAGAGAAATTAGATAGACTAGGAAGTTAAAGTCTGGCACTTCAGAAGTATTGATTCCATTAATGATATATAGAAAATTTAAAACAAACAAAAATTCAGAACACATGAGAAGGGAAGAGAAATAAAAAAGACACAGAAAAAGAAAACTATTTGGAAATAATCCAGTAAAAGTAAATTATGAAAAATATTAGTTTAGAGAGAAGGGAGGATTTTGAACTACTCAGTTAAATGGGAAGGAGTAAAGAGAAAAGAAAAAAGTAGTAAGATAGATAACTAAATAAATATGAGAAAAAAAAGATAAACTAGTTATTTAAGTAAATGTAAAGAAGTTTAGACTAGGCAGGCAAAAGGGGGTTGAGAAGGTGACAACCTGTAAATTAGTATGAAAGTTGTTCAAGCAAAATTAATTGCAAGGACAGAGTACTGTTTTAAAGAGTAAGAGGATAAGAAAATCAGTATAAAATAAAGAAATGTAGGGGAAGTAAAAACCTAATAATCATAACTTTAAATGTGAATAGATTACATTATCCAATAAAATGAAAATAAGAGAATGAATAAGAAAATAAAACCCAACATAGTGCTTATATAAGAAATACATCTCAAAACAAAGGCCTACACAGAATAAAAATGAGAAGCTGGAACAAAATTTACTATACATTAAGCAAATTAAAAATAAAAGTTACAATCATGCTACCTGATGAAGGAAAAATAAAAATTTGCAATATCAATAAATAGGGAAATGGTAGTATTTTTAAAAGAAATCATAGCAATGAACCAATAAAATAGTAAGTATACATACGCCTAGAGGTATAGCACCTAAGTTCATAAACAAAAGTTTGTTGAATCTCAAAAAGACATTATATTAACAAAATAATAATAGAGTATGTTCCTTTCTCAGAGCTAAGAGAGTCTAACAAAAATAACCAAAAAAATTAACAAATGATAATAAAAATGGAAAAATATAGAACTGGAAAAAATATTGGATAATTTAGAGCCATATATTCTAAATGATAACATTAAAGGATATACTTATTTTGTAGCACCAAATGTTATGATTACAAAATGTATCATGTTCGAAGGTACAGAGGAATTTTTTGATGTCTAAAAGCAAAATACTATATGTATACTTAAAGACCACAACAAAACAAAAATAGTAATTAATACAGGGAACAGAAGCAAAATCAGAATTAGATGGGGAATTAATGATGATATGTAGAATGGGTCAAAAATGAAATCAGAGCAATAATAACTGCATGAAAGAGAATGATAATAATGGGACAACTTTCGAAAATTTCTTATATGTAGCCAAAGCATATATATATGTGTGTATATATGTATATATGTATGTGTATATATATACACACATATGTATGTATGTATATGTATATGTATATATATGAGAACATACATAAAATCAAAAAGTACAGATTAATTGAATGAATATGGATTATTTTTTAAAATTGAGAAATAAGCCCAAAATATGCAAAAAAGGAAAATCTTGAAAATTAATGGAGAAATAGATAAAGAAGAAAAAAAAACAACCTATCTGTCTTTTTGCTAAGTACCTTAAAGCAAATTCAAAAATGGGACAAATTCTTTTTTGCTCCCTTTTTTTTATTCTTTTTCATAAGGAATGACTGTGGTTATGGCAGAAAGAAGGAATATATTTGTAAATGGAGGTAATGTGAGACAGAGGATATCAATAAAATGAAATTAAACAGAAATTATAATTCAATACAATATTTTTGGAATGGCAAGTCTTTCAGCATGCAGAAAGCAAGGTAGATAGTAGTTGACTCCTATGAGTATTCATAAGTTTGATCAGCTGAGGATACTCATAACTGCTCAAATAACTTCTACAAATCTACATCTCCAATCATTGCTTTCACCTTATCTCTCAAGATCATAGTCAGTCAGCCAACAAGCATTTATTCAGTACTTAGTATGTTCCAGGCACTGTGCTAAGCACTGGAAATATAAGTAAAAGTAATTCATGCCCTCAAGGGACTTACATCTTAATGGGGGAAGACAACCTAACTAAAAAGGGGAAAGAAGGTACCCAGGGTATGATGGAGAAGTCCAAAAGAGTGAAGCCTGGTGAGAAATGAAGAGATGGTTGGTCTAGACACTCCCATTAACTAGTGGTTCTGGGAGGAGCCTTCTGCCTTCCAATCAGATGGAGGGCCCCTAGGAGCAGAGGGTGCTCTTCTTGGTATGAATTCTAAGACCAAAGAGATCTTTCAGGATGAAGAGTTTTGTGGAGCATGACGGAGAAGCCAGAGGTATACAGTTTGTTTGGAAATAAAAATGGCATAATATGATTAGATATGAAGTTGGATGAGTTCTTACAGATAATTTAGTTAAAACCCTTGATTTTACTGGTTTATTGTTATTTGTATCCACTTGACTGTCCCATCTCATGCCTCAAAGTTGCAGAGAGTTTGACTCTAGTCCATAGACTTTTATTTGTTTACTAGGTTTATTTGACCTTAGAGAAATTTGGCCTCAGAAAAAAGGAAGAATAATCTCTGACCCAATGCATTGTTATCTTCTTGATTTTTGTTGGTTTTTTTGTTGATTTTTTTTTGTTTGCAGTAAATATGTAAAGACAAAATAGGATTATATAATACATAGATAGACGAACCTTTATATGTAATAAAGCAGTTTCCAATGCCTCTACAATCTATAGCCTTAAGAAGTTTCCTGAAGCTTAAAGTAGTTAAATGACTAGCCTATGTTACCAGACTGGCAAGTATGCCAGAGTAAGAATTTGAACCCAGTTCTTTCTAACTCCAAGTCCAGCCGCCTCAATTAAGCAGAATATACATACCTGAAATAATTGTTTTGAGAAAATATTTAGGAAGTAAAGAAATAATAGCTATGCTTATGTGCATTGGGCAATTCCTTTTCAAAAATACATATTATTTTTGCCATCTGCGTCAGCCTAGTCTATGGTCCCAAAATGCCTTATTTACTGTATAACATAAACTACTTTTAATATACTCATAATAGGCAGAACAGCCATTAAAATTAGAGCCATATAAGGTGTATAAGAAATGATTCACTAATTACCTATGCAAATTTGTACAAACTACTACAAAATAATCTGATTAAATATGCATACATGCACAGCTAAGTGAAGGAAAATTCTGTCTGACTATTCCCTGAAGCCCTACCTATAATGTTTTATAATTCAATCAGTCAACTCACTAGTCTTTCTGGGATAGAAAGAAATATTGCTGGATCTGTTTATTATATTTACTATATGCTTTTTTCTAGTACAAATGAATTCCTTTTTATATTAAAACACTTTGGTTCAAATTCCAATAAAACATAAGAGATTATGTAGAGCTATTTGAACTTCAAATGGCCAGCAACTATTAAAAATGTAAGAGTGGTGGCCTGAATTTCAGGCATCCACCTCCCGAAAGAGATGATAGTTGCTGTGATATCATTAAAATCATTCAGGGGGAATGGAACAGATAGTGGCCTGAAATAATATACCAGGAAGAATGTCCTTTGTAGAATGAATGGAACTCCCAAATAAAGTAAACCAGTTCAACTCAATTCAGTCAAGTCTGTTGACAGTACTATTTTGTAAACAGAATTCATACAAATATGACCATCCTATCTTTGACCCAAAGGAATCTATTATTAGGATGATCATCTCTGTCTGACCTGGGTCATGGGCCAGAGGAGATATAAGATGCTGTGAAAACTGAAACATCAATCAACTTCAATTGGAATGGGGGGATTAATCACTAAGTGAAAAGGTTGCATAATTTGTGTTAAGCAGTAGTAGAGAGAGGAATTCAATAAGGGCTTGGGAACTGATTGACATCACAGTATAATTACGAGGATTGGTGCTAGATATGAGGTACTAAGCAGAATCCTTAAGAATGAGATACTAAAATAAACACTAATTAGAATTGTATTCCTCACCTCAAAGATACAGCACCCTTCCCTGTCATTACCAGGAACCAAAACCACAAACTAAGCAATCACAAAATAATTTAAAATAATAAGTGGCTCTATGATTATTAGAGAAGAGAAATAGAATAATAATAATGCTTCCCTCTCTTCCATCCTTCCTTCTTCCTTTTCTTCCTTCTTTTCTTCCCTCTTATTTTCTTCTTTCTTTCCCTCAATATTCTTTTACTTTGTGCCTACTATGTGCCAGGCAAGATGAGGTGGCAGTATGATTTAGTGTATAGAGAGGTAGTCTTTGAAAACCAGGAAGACTTGGGTTCAAACTCTACATCTAATTTATCCTGTGTGAACCCAGGTTCGTCACTTAAAATCTCAGTGCACTATGCAATTCTCTTAGCATATAAATCTTCGAATAATTGATGACCTACAGTAATAGGGCAAATAACTCATTGGGAATTTACATTGATGAAATCACCGGTCCATTACAAAAACAAAAGAAAAATAGTGCTAGGTTTTTTTTGGGGGGATACAAAATCACAAATGAAATAGTTATTGCCCTCAAGGAGTTGATATCCTATTTGGGAAAACAGCATATTCACAGACAATTAAATACAAAGCAGTTTCTGGTGGAAGGGCATTAGCAACTGGGGATATTTAGACTCCCTATGGAGCAGTGATAATTGAGCTGAGATTAAAAGGAAACTAGGGATTGCATGAAATAGAACTGAGGTGAGAGTACATTTTCAAGCATGGATGACAGCCTGATAATTTAAGTTTGAAAACTATTTTATGTTCATGATTTTATTGGTACTTTACCACAGTTCTGTGAGGTAGGAACTATAGATATTTTCATTTTATAGATGAAGAAACTGAAGTTCAGAGGCATTAAGTGACTTGCCCATGGTCACCCTGCACTGCTACTGATAGTGTACTCAAGGTTTAAACCCAGGTTACAAACTCTGTTTCAAGCACTAGCTGTGTGACCTCCATCTTCTTCAGTTTCTCAACTGTCAAGTGGGAAAATAATAGTATCTATCTCATAAGGTTTGCATGTATATCAAAAGAGATAATTTTATGTAAATCACTTTGCAAATTTTAAATGGCTATGCAAATACTAGTTACTACTGCTGCTGCTACTGCTACTACTATTTTTTATTATCATTATTATTCCTCTCTCTTAGTCCAGTATTCTAGGCACTTCATTATATATACATATTGTGGAGAATTAGGGAGATAATTCTAGACTTATTTTATTTTCACCTCCATAGAGCAGAGATTTTTATGATAGGAAACTCTTAACTCCAGGCATACATATATTACTCTTCCAAGTGACTTGTGATCCAGAATAATTTTGCCAGTCTGGAATAATCTAGAAGACAATCACCTCTGAGTCACATCATGGGATGAAGTTTCAGGGGAAATTCTGCATTGTAAACATTTCAGCTCTCTTCCTCAAGTACTCTAAGTAAAACTGAACTACCCCACAATGGGCATAAGATTGAATGAAGAAAATAACATCTGGGAGTTTATTATATTGATGATGATTGGATGTTAAACTAATACGTTGCTGTCAATAGGGTTAAATGTTCTGTTAGAATCATAAATGATCCCTTGGGACTCAGGCATTTAAGAAATGTGGTCCACATGCCTGATGTATTATAGACAGACAGAGTTAGAAAGACACTTGCCAGTCTAAGCTAACAGAATATGTTTAGAGATAATTTGGTTGTTTACTGGCTAAGCAAACTCTAAAAAAATCAATAAAGAAAAAAATGAAAAATTTACTTTTGACAGGTTTCAGATAATACCTACAAAATTATATACTTTTTGTTTCATCTGACACCTCGTTCAAAGAAACCCATTACCACTGCTGTCACATCACTCTCAGAACTCAACTTCTTTCTATTCCACTGTCAATAAGTGCACGTAATTCCCACCACTGTCAATAGGACTGACATTGTACAGAAATGACACAAGAAAGAACAAAGATCAGTGGAAGTAATCAACAGATTACAAATGACTTTCAGCTCCTGTTACTGTAAATCAAACATGATTTTTGCTGAGTTCATGCTAAAGGCCCTAGAGAGCTTAGCTCTCAAAGTGTTGAACAACTTAAGTGAAATGTTGAACAGCACTAGGCCCTCCACCAACTCTGTCTAAGAATGCCATCGTGATCCTTCTCTGGTAGCAAGTGATATTTTTCAAGCAAGTGGTCCCAACAGACTAATAAAGCTGTGCAAAGTTTAGAGCTCACCTTATACTAATCAAGTTTTCCATTTCTGTAAAATTAAAAATGAAATGGTTCCTAATGCCAGCTGTCATGAGGAATCAGGCCTGAACGTTTCCATATGAAACCAAAAAGAGACAGCACCTTTCCCCCAATCTCATCAGTTGTTGTGTCCCAAAGAGTGTTTAGAATATATCCAATATCCTTTCCTAAATGGTTCTTCTCGATGGTTATACTGTGCCTGTAATTCTTTACCTTCTGGTACCTCACAAGAATTTCCACATCTTGCTTTTCTATATTCTGATGAGTCTTTTGTTGTTGTTGTTGTTGTTGACATTATCATTGTTTTATTGAGTTTTTATCTTTTTAATTTAATTTATATGTTTGTCACTGGGTAAACAAACTATAAAAAATCAATAAAGAAAAAATGGAAAATTTACTTTGGGCAGATTTCATATGATATTTACAATATTATATACTTTTTGTTTCATCTGACACCTATTTCAAAGAAACCCATTATCACCGCTGTCACAATACCATCAACTCTCAACTTCTTTCTCTTCAGATGTCAATAGATACACTGTCTCCCTCCCTCCCCACCCTGCGGGAGAGAAAGCCACCATTTGACATAAATTTATAAATATATGTAAAACCATTCTATGCATAGTTCTATTCATCAGTTCTTTCTATGGAGGTGGATAGCATCTTCCTTCATAAGTCCTTTTTATTTGAAGTATTTATAGTATTCAGAATAACTTGGTTGTTTGCAATTATTTTTCAAACAATTACTATTACCATATACAACATTCTCTTACTTCTGTTCATTTCACTGTTCATTGTTTCATGTAAGTCATTCCATGTTTTTCTAAACTCAACCAGCTAATCATTTCTTATAGCATAGTAGCATTGTATTGCAACTTGTTTAGCCATTATCCAATTGATTGAGGACCCTTTAAAAGATATACAGAAGCAGCATGGTGGCATAAAAAAAGTACTAGATTTGGAGTCAAGAGACCTAAATTTAATCCCTGTTGTATTTATTATCTAATAGATTTTAGGCCCTTTGAGCATGGGGACTATTGTTTTTAATATCCCCAATGTTTAGCACAGTGCCTTCCAGATAGTACATACTTGACAAATTCTTATTGAATTGAATTGTGAATATTTATGCATAATAATTACACATGTGATACTTGTTACTTTTATATAGACGTAGTATTTACTATTATTACTGAGTTGTACACATATCTGTTGAGAAATCCACATCTTTAACAAGCAGACAAGTCAAATTGAACAATGGAAACAAAATTATTTCAACTTCAGTTAGACTTCTAACAAGAAAAATGCTACAATGTACTAACATTCTCAATGGAATTGTAGTCTCTTTAATGTGAGTATTCCTTAGTACCCATGCTGGGGGGAAAATGGGCTTCTATGAATATAATTACAGAAAATACCATTGCCTTCCTTTGCAGCTAATCATGGAAAGAAACTTAAGGATACAACTAAGTTGTTTGTCAGAAACACTATTGTGATTCAGTGGCAAGTTCCCTCCATTAATGTTTTATTGGGATGAGTCAATAACATTTGGGTAATGTTATTCATTATCCTGAGTAAGAGGCTTAGGTATGTGAAAAATGGAAAGTTGGAGAAGTGGTATACTGTAAACAAAAGATAAACACAAAAGTCATTACTCTGAGAAAGGAAGGTAACAAAGAAACTTTCTGGACTATGCTATTTTTCAGAATCATCTCCATTGTGGGGAAATGACTTCTTTTGGAGTTGCAGTAAATTACCATGACCATGGAGCTTCAGAGAAAAGAGGCAAATTTTATTTTTCTTGAAACTAGAAAAGGAAATTGTAGGTGATCATCAATAAACATTTACTAAATACCTACTATGAGTCAGAAACTGTGCTAGTATACTTAGAATTAGTTGTCTTTTTTCTTGAAGAGGAACAAAATAACCTGTATTGGTGTTGAGACAAAGGAAAAGCCTGACAGACAGAATTCCTGGGTAATTAATATGCAATTTGTTGATTAGACTACCTGATAATCAATAAATTGATGGTCAGTGGTTTCTCTCAGTAACCAAAGATATAACCATAAAGATCCCTGAATTCTTAAATGTCTTTGGAAAAGGAAGTACCCTGACAGATGAAAATCAACCCTGATTGGTGAACGATTAATGAGGGAGTACACATACTAATAAGGAGGTGGGCCAAAAGTCTTTAGCTCCTCGAACTAAGATCATGAGACTCAGCCACTTCCAACATTCTGCAGAAAGGAATCCATCTCTACCCAGATAACTCTGGTTGATTTTCTCCTTCATGAGCTGAATTACCCTAGACTTGCCATAGAGGTGTGCAAGAGCATGGGCCCAATGCTTAGGGCTAGAATGAACCTTGATTAGATTCTGTAGATCACTTTAAACAGAAGTAAGTTCTTCTAATTGGGTGGGGTCCACTCAAGATCATGTACCCCAACACGTACCCCAAAGATTAGACCAATCTCATCTATCAGCCTTGTCTCTCGGGAACTAGCTAAATGACTTGCAAGAACTGGTCCCTGAATGAATAAATAAAAAGAAAAAAATCTTAATCCTAATTTAATTAATGTTTATTAGTGTGATAGAGGAATAATCACTTCTCTCAGTGTCAAGGTATGGTGTGTCTGACTATGGCATGGCTTATCAGACCAACATGAGGTCAGAAGCTTCAACCATAGGTTGGTACAAATAGCCCATATGACATCTGGAATAGAAATGTCTCTAAATTTATACATCTCACATTTCTTTTGAGCTACAGCAATTCTGTTTTGTTCACAGAGCACAGCGCCTTCTGGAAATACATATAAGAAAAAGAAAAATGACCCCAAAGAGCTTATAATATGCTTGGGGAATATCACACACAAAAAGAAAGAGAAAAGGGAGGGGGCCTGAATGTGGAACAGTGTTTGTGGAGTCAAAACCAAGAAGAGCAGTTGATGAAAAATGAGGATTAAGCTTGACAGTCTGAGCCCTCTATAAAGGAAGACTTTGCAAGAAACTTATAGCTCTATCTTTCAGCTCTCCAGTCAGAGGAGAGAGGCTCCTGATTCTCCTGAGGTGTGAACATCAAAGCCCAGTTAACCTCTTTGATGATGCAAGGAGCTTATCCTGGGAGATACATGATGTTTGTGAAATAAAAACCAAGCACATCAACTGATAAAAAAATTAGGGTACTGGGAGGAATCAAGAAAGCTAAAGGGAAGAGGCTTTTAAAAGAGGTCTCTCCAGAATTTTACTTGATATTAAGGAAGGCTCTTGTTTCACCTCCCCAAACCTATTTAGAATGAGTAGATTCTCTTTCTAGTTTATATCATCTTACCTACTCAACTAAAGCTTTTCCTTGTCTCCTGGAATGCAGCTAGTCACATGAAATTCTCTGGGGCCTCAACTTTTACCAACCATCATTCTCTACCACTTGCTTTTCTGTACTAATACAAAGCATATGAAGTCTAATACTTCCAATTTTTTAGATAAAGAAAAAGAGGCAGTGACTATCAAATTTAAGGTACAACTTTGTTCCTTTTATTACATGGACATTATTAGTGAGTGTCATCCAACTCTGCTCTTCAAAGATATATAATGAACTTATTGTTTTACAACCTGTGTTTCAATTTATTTGTAGTCTTCACTCATTTATTCATTATCCATTCAAGAAAGAGTCATTGCACAGATTAGTACCTCATAAGGCCATATAGGAAATAAAACATTATTAAATTTTTCATTAGAGAGATTATAATATAATGGAAGGAGCACTGGTTTGAGAGTCTAAAGAACTGAGTTTAAGACCTGGCTCTAACACTTACTACCTTAACAAATTAAGGAATCATAGATTTTGAGCCAGAAGTATACTTAGAGGTCATTTACTCCAACCTACCTCATTTTACATATGAAGCAACTGAGGACCAGGGAGTTTAGGTGATTTATCCAATGCACATAAGGAACAAGTGACAGAGTCCCTTTTTGAACTCAGGTCGTCCGGCTCCAGAGCAATGTATTTTGTCTGGATGAGATGAAGGTATTTGTAAGTATTGCCTTCATTCATTACTTCAATTTGAAAGTCTTTGTTTCTATCTTCTCTTTGAGTATGAGCGTGTGTATGTGTATCTGTATGTGTATGTCTGTATAATGTGTGTATACATATATATATATCATATATAGTATATATATATAATAGGTATGTGTGTGATTTTAATGTATGCAATCTAAATGACATTTAAACCATAAAGATTTAATCATTATTTATTAAGCACTTACTATGATCTTAACCACTAAGGATGAGAGAATGCATACATTCCAGGAGTCATGCATTCTAAACCAGAAGATAATAAAATGTAAAAGTATCCACAGAATAGATACAAATAAAATAAATATGAAACATTTAAATATAAGGCAATTTGGTGGGGAAAGCACTATCAGCTGGGGGAATTGTTGGGGAAAGGTTCCACAAGAATATGCAGAAACTGTTTAATTTGTTTTTGCTGGAGTCCTAAGCAGATGGTCTAAGTACATCAAGTGATTTCTAACTTAGTACAACTTCTCTTTAACTTGGAAGCCAGACTCAGTTCTATTTAAGAGAGATCACAACAAGTTTAAGGCCAAGAACCAAGATGGTCTCAAGCTGACTTCCTAAAAGAAGCCATACTTTGGAGTAATTATTCCTAGCATTATTGTGTTGGTGGCATGTTTTGAAGAGAGAAAAGTTTTCCATGTGAACATCAAATGCTTTAGTGTTTTCACTATACTTTGGTCAATTTTATGTATTTGCAGTACATGAATAAGACATGAGTATGGAACTGAATCAAAGGCTTTGCAGTAATCAATACCAGTGATTTAAATGTTACAGTGCTTTCAGAAGGCTTATTCAATAACCACCAAATAAATAATGAGTAGCACTTTACACCCCAAGATCAGTTTTGGTTGAATGCTGAGGTCAGAAGTCAGAATGCAGAGAGTTAAGAAGAAAATGAGAGTAAAGAGAATGGTCTTCTAAAGGACTTAAGGTCAAAAAGAAGAGATATGGACTGATAGCTAGCAGGGATGGATGGATTAAGTGAGGGTGTTTTAAGGATGGCAGAGACATGGACATGTTTATAGGTAGTAGTGAAGCAGCCAGTAGACATGACATTAAAGATAAATGAGAGAGTGGGGATGTCAGAGGGGGCCATCTGTTAGAGAAGATGGAAAAGAAGGGATTATTTGTTCAATATTGGCCTTGACAAGGAGAAGGACCACCTGTTCAAGTGAGACATGGGTTCAGGAAGAAATATTAGCAAAAAAAAAAAAATCTGGGAGATGTGAATTGTGAAGGAAAAGAGGAGTGCAAACTCTCAGTATATGATCTCAGTCTTTTTCAGTGAAATATGAGGCAACAGTCTCAGCTAAGTAGGTAATGGGAAGGAAAACCATGAGAGGTTTGAGGTAGGATGAACAGTTTTGGAAAAGCTATTGTGATGAGTGGGATAATAAGTCAATTGGAAAGGTATAAAAGGCTTGCCTTCCTGCAGTGAGGGCCCAGTTAAAATTATATAACATAAATAGGTAGTGGATCCAGTTAGCACAGTTTTGTGATTTTCTCTAATTCATTCAACAACATGTGAGTAGGAGAGAAGGCAGTAATGGTGGGAGTAATCAAGAGTTAAGTAAGCCTACCAAAGCAGGGCCAGATCAATGATAAGATGAAGGGGCAAGTAGTTCAAGAGAAAAGAGCAGTGTAGTGTTGAACTGGTTCACCAAGGGGTCAAGATGGAAAAAGGAGGAAAATGTAGTCAGTGCAGGGGGGTAGTCTGGGAAAGATCTAAGAGGTCACTTCTGGAGGCAGAGAATAGAGAAAACACACAGCAAACTCTTCTGACATTCCCCTCCAAACAGCTCTAAAATCACACCTCAAATAAAATTCTGAAGTAGCAGAGGTAATAAAAGATTAAAGAGATGCATTCTTCTAGCCCAAGACAATTTAGGAGGTTGAAAAGAGAGATCTGTGACAAAGGGATGAAGGCTGACAAGAATCCCACATGGATGAAACATCAGTGCAAAACTAAGTGGTGGTAATAGAAGTAGCAGCAATCTTGGGAACTCAAAGCAGAGGTAAAGGGATCTGGCAACAGGTAAGAATGAGATTGTAGGGGACCCTTGTGCTAGCACTAGACTCAGTATAAAATGTCGTTTGGCAACTCCATTGCTTATACCCACTTCTGGTCATAGTTTAAGGGCAGAGAAGAGCACTTTAAGCCAATCAGGAGTGAAAGCCCTGAGTGGTAGTATGGGTAGGTGGAGGCTTAGGAGCAGCATAGATTGCAATCCCAAGGGATAAGAGACCCTTCCTAGTCAAGGACTAGAGTGCAGACCAAGAGAAGAATGCCACACCTCTCTTCATATCTCATCACCTTGGAAGCACTGAAAATTTCCAAATACCCAGAATTAACTCTGAAAACAGCAGTACAAAAAAGCCTGAAGCTTGTAACAATGCCCCTTACCCACACATACCAAGAACAGGGCCCAACTTTTATATAAAGTTCAAAATCAGGAAATAGGATGGGAAAATGAGCAAAAAAATAAATAAACAAAAAAAGAACCTGATCATAAAAATCTACTATGGTGACAGAGAAAATCAAAGTACAAACTCAGAAAAAGTCAATGAAGTCAAAACAGCTACAAACAAAGCCTCAAAGAAAAATGTGAATTGGACATAAACCTAACAAATTCCTAGAAAAGTTAAAATATGTTTTTTTCAAAATCAATAAGAGTAGAAGAAAGCAGGGGTGGACCTAAGATGGTGGAGTAAAAGCAGAGACTTATTTGAGTTCTCCCCAAACCCCTACAAATACCTGTGAAAAATGACTCTAAAGGCAGCAGAACCCACAAAAAGACAGAGGGAAACAAATTTCCAGCCCAAGACAACTTGGATGGTTGAACACGGAGGGAGAGGAATGCAGTTCAGCATGGGGCACACAGGCAAAACAGAACTCAGCGAACCTGGAGCAGGTCTCAGGGGACTGAATCAAGGGCAGCTGTGGCAGTTTCCAGACTTCTCAACCCACAAATGCCAAAGACAACTTAGAAGGTCACTAGGAAAAGTCTGTGACTGCAATGAGAGAGCTCAGTCGCAGCCCCAGTACCTGCATGCCGCCCTGTGGTGGTAGCTGCTTCCAGAGAGCTTCTGGCCCACAGACTGAGGGGGAATTGAGTGGCTGATCAGAGGGGGATTTCAGAGGTCTCTTTGCTGGTGCAAGATTCTCTTGTTTGCCCATGCTTAGATCTGGGTCACAGATCTGGGTAGCAGTCCTGGGGTGAGGAGGAGTGCTGGCATGATGGAGCTTGTAGTGGTGGTGGAAAGGAAATTCTCACAGTTCCAAGACAAAAAAGAGTGCTTGTGGTCACTCATAGAACAGAGCACAGGCCAGGAAAGGAGTAAACACCTCAAACTTGATCATACCACCTTGGAAGGACTGAAAATTTACAGGTCTCTAGAAGTAACTCTGAAAACAGGTGCACAAAACCCCTGAAGCTTGGACAGTACATTCACCACATTTGAAGCAGATCCCTACTTTAAAAAGAGTTTGTCACTCAAGTAATTGACTGGGATCATGAGCAAACTTCACAAAAAAAGTCAGACCATAGAATTTTTCTTTAGTGACAAAGGAGATTGAAACATACAACCAGAAGACAACAAAGTCAAAGCTCCTACATCCAAAGCCTCCAAGAAAAATATGAATTGGTCCCAGGCCATGGAAGAGTTCAAAAAGGATTTTGAGAAGCAAGTAAGAGAAGTAGAGGAAAAACTGGGAAGAGAAATGAGAGTGATGCAAGAAAATCATGAAAAACAAGTCAACAGCTTGCTAAAGGAGACTGAAAAAAAAATACTGAAGAAAATAACACTTTGAAAAATAGCCTAACCCAAATGGCAAAAGAGGTCCAAAAAGCCAATGAGGACAAGAATGCCTTCAAAAGCAAAACTGGCCAAATGGAAAAGGAAGTCCAAAAGATTACTAAAGAAAATACTTCCTTAAAAATTAGAATGGAGCAACTGGAAGCTAGTGACTTTATGAGAAATCAAGACACTGTAAAACAAATCCAAAAGAATAAAAAAATAGAAAACAATGTGAAATATCTCATTGGAAAAACAACTGACCTGGAAAATAGATCCAGGAGAAATAATGTAAAAATTATTGGACTATCTGAAAGCTATGATCAAAAAAAAGAGCCTAGACATCATCTTTCAAGAAATTATAAAGGAAAACTACCCTGATATTTTAGAACCAGAGGGCAAAATAGAAATTGAAAGAATCCACTGATCACCTCCTGAAAGACATACCCAAAGGAAAACTCCAAGGAGTATTGTAGTCAAATTTCAGAATTCCCAGGTCAAGGAGAAAATACTGCAAGCAGCTAGAAAGAAACAATTCAAGTGTCATGGAAACACAATCAGGATAACACAAGATTTAGCAGTTTCTACATTAAGGGACCCCAGGGTCCCTTAACATAATGTAATATTCCAGAGGTCAAAGGAGATAGGATTACAACCAAGAATCACCTACCCAGCAAAACTGACTATAATCCTTCAGGGGAAAAAAGGACATTCAGTGAAATAGAGGACTTTCAAGCATTCTTGATGAAAAGACCAGAGCTGAATAGAAAATTTGACTTTCAAATACAAGACTCAAGAGAAACATGAAGAGGTAAACAGGAAAGAGAAATTATAAGGGACTTATTAAAGTGAAACTGTTTACAATCTTGCCTGGAAAGATGAGACCTTTGTCAGTATTAGGGTAGTTGGAGGGGGAAAAATTATATGTATGTATGTATGTATGTAGAGAGAGAGAGAGACAGGTAGATAGATAGATAGATAGATAGATAGATAGATAGATAGATAGATAG